>NC_046159.1:133297415-133597415 GCF_011064425.1 Rattus rattus
TGTCATTGAAGTTGTCGTTTATCCCACTGAGCTGTCGCTAAGTTTCCCCCGTGGGGAGTGAGGGGGGGGGATGCTGCTCTGTAGCCACCCTTTCTGCCCCTCCCTTCTTAAGCAATAGAAGAGAGAGTAGAAGTAGGCCAGCACTCCCAAGCTAGTTGCTGTCAGACAGACTTGGAGGAGTCTTGAGACTCAAGTACACTAGAGAACAAAGTGTGGGCAGGAAACTCCAAGACACAAGTGTCAACAATTTGTTGAAGTTTGTAACTTCAGAACTTTAAAATAGTTTATTGTTGTAGTGTGTGTGTGTATGTGTGTGTGTGTGTGTGTGTGTGTGTGTGTGTGTGTGCGCACTTGCACATGGGTTTGTATACACGTATGTGTGAATGCAGTCAGAGGACAACTAACTTGTAGGAGTCAATTCTCTCTACCTACTTACCTTACATTCTAGAATTAAGACTCAGATCATTGAAATGCAGTGGCGAGAATTCCTGTATACTGAGCCATCTCAGTGGCTGATGCCTGACACCTTTTCTCACAGCTCTCATGGAAAGTGGTAGAGTTTTCCTCAGACCACTTCAGAAGAGACCGCCTTCTTAGTTATCTTTTTGCAATCCACCCCCTCTTAGCATTTATTGTGGGACTACAATGTGCTGAGAGCTTTGTTCAAAGTATAGTGTTTCTTGCTTACATAGATAGCTCAGTCAGTAAAGTGTCCACAGGGCAAGCATGAGGACTTAGGTTCAGATCCCCAGCATGCACATAAAAGCTACCTACATGAGTATTTACCTATAATCCCAGCACAGCTTGGAAGCAAGGAATGGAGACAGTAAATCTGTGAAACTCAGTGGCCAGCCAGTTTAGTCCATCAGTGAGTTCCAAGTTTAGTGGAAGATCCTCCTTTAAAAAATTATGTGGCCAACTTCTAATGTAGACAACTGAGGTTGACCTCTGGCCTCCACATATGCATGTACACATATATCTGCCTACCCACATACACCATAAATGCATACACATGCATTAAATAAGTGTAGAATGTCTTTATATTAAGCAGTAAATAAACATTAAAAGAAAAAGTACAGGGTCTCATGTAGTCTAGGCTGGCCTCAATTTTTTTTTTGTATTCCTTTTTTTTTTATTATTAACTTGAGTATTTCTTATGTACATTTAGTGTTATTCCCTTTCCGGTTTCGGGCAAACATCCCCTTCCTCCCCCCCTTCCTTATGGGTGTTCCCCTCCCCACCCTCCCCCATTGCCGCCCCTCCCCCGACAGTCTAGTTCACTGTGGGTTCAGTCTTAGCAGGACCCAGGGCTTCCCCTTCCACTGGTGCCCTTACTAGGATATTCATTACTACTATGAGGTCAGAGTCCAGGGTCAGTCCATGTATAGTCTTTAGGTAGTGGCTTAGTCCCTGGAAGCTCTGGTTGCTTGGCATTGTTGTACATATGAGGTCTCAAGCCCCTTCAAGCTCTTCCAGTTCTTTCTCTGATTCCTTCAACGGGGGTCCTGTTCTCAGTTCAGTGGTTTGCTGCTGGCATTAGCCTCTGTATTTGCTGTATTCTGGCTGTGTCTCTCAGGATCGATCTACATCCGGCTCCTGTCGGTCTGCACTTCTTTGCTTCATCCATCTTGTCTAATTGGGTGGCTGTATATGTATGGGCCACATGTGGGGCAGGCTCTGAATGGGTGTTCCTTCAGTCTCTGTTTTAATCTTTGCCTCTCTCTTCCCTGCCAAGGGTATTCTTGTTCCCCTTTTAAAGAAGGAGTGAAGCATTCACATTTTGATCATCCGTCTTGAGTTTCATTTGTTCTATGCATCTAGGGTAATTCAAGCATTTGGGATAATAGCCACTTATCAATGAGTACATACCATGTATGTCTTTCTGTGATTGGGTTAGCTCACTCAGGATGATAGTTTCCAGTTCAACCATTTGCCTACGAATTTCATAAAAGTCGTTGTTTTTTGATAGCTGAGTAATATTCCATTGTGTAGATGTACCACATTTTCTGTATCCATTCCTCTGTTGAAGGGCATCTGGGTTCTTTCCAGCTTCTGGCTATTATAAATAAGGCTGCGATGAACATAGTGGAGCACGTGTCTTTTTTATATGTTGGGGCATCTTTTGGGTATATGCCCAAGAGAGGTATAGCTGGATCCTCAGGCAGTTCAATGTCCAATCTTCTGAGGAACCTCCAGACTGATTTCCAGAATGGTTGTACCAGTCTGCAATCCCACCAACAATGGAGGAGTGTTCCTCTTTCTCCGCATCCTCGCCAGCATTTGCTGTCACCTGAGTTTTGATCTTAGCCATTCTCACTGGTGTGAGGTGAAATCTCAGGGTTGTTTTGATTTGCATTTCCTGATGACTAAAGATGTTGAACATTTCTTTAGGTGTTTCTCAGCCATTCGGCATTCCTCAGCTGTGAATTCTTTGTTTAGCTCTGAACCCCATTTTTTAATAGGGTTATTTGTCTCCCTCTGGTCTAACTTTTGAGTTCTTTTGTATATTTTGGATATAAGCCCTCTATCTGTTGTAGGATTGGTAAAGATCTTTTCCCAATCTGTTGGTTGCCATTTTGTCCTAACCACAGTGTCCTTTGCCTTACAGAAGCTTTGCAGTTTTATGAGATCCCATTTGTCGATTCTTGATCTTAGAGCATAAGCCATTGGTGTTTTGTTCAGGAAATTTTTTCCAGTGCCCATGTGTTCCAGATGCTTCCCTAGTTTTTCTTCTATTAGTTTGAGTGTGTCTTGTTTGATGTGGAGGTCCTTGATGCACTTGGACTTAAGCTTTGTACAGGGTGATAAGCATGGATCGATCTGCATTCTTCTACATGTTGACCTCCAGTTGAACCAGCACCATTTGCTGAAAATGCTATCTTTTTTCCATTGGATGGTTTTGGCTCCTTTGTCAAAAATCAAGTGACCATAGGTGTGTGGGTTCATTTCTGGGTCTTCAATTCTATTCCATTGGTCTATCTGTCTGTCTCTGTACCAATACCATGCAGTTTTTATCACTATTGCTCTGTAATACTGCTTGAGTTCAGGGATAGCGATTCCCCCTGAAGTCCTTTTATTGTTGAGGATAGTTTTAGCTATCCTGGGTTTTTTGTTATTCCAGATGAATTTGCAAATTGTTCTGTCTAACTCTTTGAAGAATTGACAGCACACCTAAAAAGCTCTAGAACAAAAAAAGCAAATACACCCAGGAGGAGTAGAAGGCAGGAAATAATCAAACTCAGAGCTGAAATCAACCAAGTAGAAACAAAAAGGACCATAGAAAGAATCAACAGAACCAAAAGTTGGTTCTTTGAGAAAATCAACAAGATAGATAAACCCTTAGCCAGACTAACGAGAGGACACAGAGTGTGTCCAAATTAACAAAATCAGAAATGAAAAGGGAGACATAACTACAGATTCAGAGGAAATTCAAAAATCATCAGATCTTACTATAAAAGCCTATATTCAACAAAACTTGAAAATCTGCAGGAAATGGACAATTTCTTGGACAGATACCAGGTACCGAAGTTAAATCAGGAACAGATAAACCAGTTAAACAACCCCATAGCTCCTAAGGAAATAGAAGAAGTCATTAAAGGTCTCCCAACCAAAAAGAGCCCAGGTCCAGACGGGTTTAGTGCAGAATTCTATCAGACCTTCATAGAAGACCTCATACCAATATTATCCAAACTATTCTACAAAATTGAAACAGATGGAGCACTACCGAACTCCTTCTATGAAGCCACAATTACTCTTATACCTAAACCACACAAAGACCCAACAAAGAAAGAGAACTTCAGACCAATTTCCCTTATGAACATCGGAAAAAAATACTCAACAAAATTCTGGCAAACCCGAATCCAAGAGCACATCAAAACAATCATCCACCATGATCAAGTAGGCTTCATCCCAGGCATGCAGGGATGGTTTAATATCTGGAAAACCATCAACGTGATCCATTATATAAACAAACTGAAAGAACAAAACCACATGATCATTTCATTAGATGCTGAAAGCATTTGACAAAATTCAACACCCCTTCATGATAAAAGTTCTGGAAAGAATAGGAATCCAAGGACCATACCTAAACACAGTAAAAGCCATATACAGCAAACCAGTGGCTAACATTAAACTAAATGGAGAGAAACTTGAAGCAATCCCACTAAAATCAGGTACTAGACAAGGCTGCCCCTCTCTCCCTACTTATTCAATATAGTTCTTGAAGTTCTAGCCAGAGCAATCAGACAACAAAAAGGAGGTCAAGGGATACAGATCGGAAAGAAGAAGTCAAAAATATCACTATTTGCAGATGATGCTTTAGTATATTTAAGTGATCCCAAAAGTTCCACCAGAGAACTACTAAACCTGATAAACAACTTCAGCAAAGTGGCTGGGTATAAAATTAACTCAAATAAATCAGTAGCCTTCCTCTACACAAAAGAGAAACAAGCCGAGAAAGAAATTAGGAAACGACACCCTTCATAATAGACCCAAATAATATAAAGTACCTCGGTGTGACTTTAACCAAGCAAGTAAAAGATTTGTACAACAAGAACTTCAAGACTCTGAAGAAAGAAATTGAAGAAGACCTCAGAAGATGGAAAGATCTCCCATGCCCATGGATTGGCAGGATTTTTTTGTATTCCTAATTACAAACTTTTTGCAGCCAAACCTAGTTTACGTGGAGCTGGAGAGTAAAATTGGGCTTTTGTGCACATAAGGCAAGCCCTCCATCAGCTCTATATCCTCAACCCCAAAGGTACATTTATTGACACTTGGGGAGAATGCTCTTTTACTTTTCTGCCCTCACTGACTCCTTAGACAAATAGCTTCCTTTCTCTAATTCACACGTAAATAATTGACTTCTGGAGCGATTTAGCTGGCGAGCCCACCTCCTTAGCGCCACATCTGCCCTCTAGGCCAACCAGCTCTTTAGCTTTCAGTCCACAATGGCCCAGTTCCCACACAGCTTCCTGGCTTCTCTGTGGTTGAGCAAAATTCCCCAGGTTTGCCTGCCTCAGCACAAATTTCAGTTACCCACTGCAAGCATCACAGAGGCTGTTGGGGTGAATTCCAAAGGGCTCTCTAAGTCAGAGTATAGAAGATAAAGGCCCCCTTTCATATACATGTGTACACTGAAAATAAAGAACTGTCAACTTTTTTTTAAACTCAAAGGCAGAGAGACCTAGGAAAGAGGAAAAGCTTGCTGATGGTCGCATGGTTCCCCTTATTCAGCAGGTTACACCATTGTCTTAATTGCTACCTGTCACCAGGTAAAATGAGAACGAACAACCCTCGGTCTGGATCCAGTCTGGGTGGGGACCACTGTCTCCAGAATAAAAAAAGAGATTGGTTTCCATTTAATGACTGTCAGTTAAGAGTCTTCGGTTTATAGCCAGATCACTCAAAGCATTTGAAAACTCTGTTGACGCTCTACCCTTGACTTGTAACTGTGCTTTTCTATATTGAGAGAAACAAGCAATTCGATTATTTGTTATTTGTGTGATTTAACCTTTCACTCTTGGCTTTACGTCTTCATCTTTCTCGAGAGTGCAGAATGGTCGCTGATGTGCCAAGCACTGTATATGTTACATATCCAGTTGTGGAGGAAGAAGGGGGTGGCAGCTGACTGTCTTTTGGGGCTTTTCCCTTTAGGAACACAAGTGTTTTCAAAACTTTATTTCTGTGAGTACATCTAGATACAGAAAAGGCAGAGGTCCTTACACCTCTGCAGTGGGATGACTGTGGAAGAAGAGTGAACAGTGGAAATGCTGTTGGTTCTGGGGAGCCATCGCCTCTGGGGTCTACAGAAGTCAACTAGCTATCGGGGCAGACAGCCCGTCCAGGGCAAATGGCTAGCACTTAACTCCTGGGAGGTAATTGAGCCACAGAGGATTTAAGTAGATTTCCCTTTCATTTTATAGTAAAGAAGATCTAGGTGAAAATTATTCGATTAACGGAAGGTCACACTCAGCTTTCGGTGATATAACTCTAGGTGTTAGTAGTCGGTAGACTGCATGCCTAAAGATGGCACAGCGCAGCTAACCTAGATGAAGATCGCTATGAAACAAACTGCTCGCCCTAGGCTGCTCAGGTGCGTCTGAGCCTGTTACCTGAAACAGATTTCGTTTAACCACATAGTTGATTGACTTAATGGTCATCCAGACGTTGTCCTCCCTAGCTTTCCATAGCTTCCCAAGCAAGGTGTATAAAATAAACATCCAGACCAACACAGGAGGCTTACCAGAGCTCATTGACCAGATGGATCTGCACATTTCTGGAGCCACACAACATCAGTAGAATCTGGCAGTTTTCTTCATTGATCCTTACTGCATCTGTGAGAAAGACTAAGGCCAGCAGAGAGCCACTGGCATGCCTGGAGTCATAGCTGTGCTACTGATAACCCAAGAACCCAGGTCTATTCACTCCTGTAGGGGAAAAGTACCATGGGAATAGTGAAGCTGTCAAACACTTGCATGGAAAGGCGATCCTATCTCTCTGAGTTGGTTTTATCGGATATAAGATGGGTCTGACGGTACCCAGTTCATGAGGTTAGTAGAAGAATTGAGTAAGTTCATTGAGGGTATATTGGATCGAATAGTAGCCAACTTATCCCCATGCCAAATAGATATTTTTACTATTGTAGTGGTGTATAGATAACATACATAGTAATAGTTAAATAATACCATATATTACCATTCTAGATCTTTTTGCTATTCCTTCCTTTGATCACGGTAACCACTGGCATTGTATCTGTACTGTTCTGGCTACAGGTGCTTCAGTTACTTGTGCTTCTTGTTGTAATTTATCTTTTAAATTGCTCCAGGAACATGCGGAACTAAGATTTATTATATTTTATTACATTCATTTTAAAACTTTCATTTATTTAATGTATTTTTTTTTACCACATTCACATACATATACTGTTTATTTGCTTTATGGTTACTTTTCAAATAATGTAATATTTGATTTTATTGTTTTTGTTTTGGCACTAGAAAGATGGCTCAGAGGGTACAAGGCTTACTCTACAAGCCTGACATGGTAAATTCTAGCCCAGAACCCATGTTAAAGGTGGAAGGAAAGAACTAAATCCACAGTATTGTCCTCTGACCCCAAACATATTCTGAGACCTGCTGGCACCCTCCCAATACACACATTACCCTCACATACAATATCAATAACTTTTAAGACTTTATTTGTAAATTTTACATATGCACATGCATGCACAATGTATAGTTGTTAGTATTATTTGTAAATTGTACATATGCACATGCATGCACAATGTATAGTTGGCATGGACCCATAGCTGCTGGGTTAGCTAGGCCCAGGCATCCTTCCATTTGGTTAAACCCCGTAGGCTTCCTCCTCCTCTGGGGGTGGAAGCCAGAGACTGGAACAGAAAGCTGCACACATCAAACTGCTGTTTTGACTCTTAACTGTACGGGTCATTGGAACCACTGTGGGAAGTGTAACATTCCCTGCAGTCCAGTTCTCACGTTCCAGACTGCAGGACACCGGTGTGTGTTGCGGGGGTGGGTAAGGGGGAGGGAGAAGTTTGTGACCTTCAAACTAAAGTTTCCTTGTGTGATGGCCAGGCTACCTGGAGGGCCTCCGGGATGGAAAGGAAGCCCAGCAGTCTCCAGCTGTCCTTTCTTATTACTCATGTCTTCCTTTAGCACCACTCAACACACATGAACACTTTCCCAAGTAATTTTGAGAGTCACAAATGGAATTGTTGTTCTCTAAACTTCCAACACCCCACAAATGTTTTCATAAGGATGGGAACTTTCTAAACTCCTTAATCACTATCTATGAGTCTTTGGCGTGTGTCAGGTTCTGAGACGCTGGTAGTTTATTATAAATTTTTTAATACTTGAGACATACTCTGATGCTCACGTGTGTCAGAGTCTGGTCTCAGTTTCTCTGTACTCGGGGATCACCATGGGATTCTGGTCCCCCTGCCTCCACTTCGCGAGTGCTGGAATTTTAGCCGTTTGCCACCACACTGGGCCTTATATGGTACAGCTCAAACTCAGGGCTCTGTTTGAACCAGGAAAGGCTCCGCCAATAGGCCCATACCCTCAGCCTATTCTTTCTTACTTTTGACAGTATATTCATAGTCTTACTTTCTGTGCGTGTGGGGGTAGAAAGATACCAATATAGAGGCAGAGGACAATACATGGCAATGTCTTTTCCTTCTGTCATGTGGCTTCTGTGCATAGAACTCAGGAGGCTAGCCTTAGCAGCAGCCATCTTTACCCACTGAGCCATCTCACTGTCCCCAAGTTGGCCCCTTTCTCTTAGTAATTTCTCTTCACAGAGGAAAGTTCGCAGTCATTTTCCAAACTGTTATGGATCTGCAATAGAAGGTTGGGTTTCTAGATAGACACTTGCACTCCCTTCCCAAGACATAGCCACAGGAAGAGTGCTCTGTTTACATATGCCCGGAAAATTGCAAGTGTGGCTCCCTGAGTCCACAGGTCTGTCTTTCAGTCCTGCACATATGGAGAACTGAACGCCTCACATGACTGATGTCATTTCTTGGGCTTTAGATTTCTACCCTTGTTCTCGCTCTCTATGTTATGGCTTGCTCTGTGCTTCTTAAAAACCTCCCTGGGATGAATCAGGGGACTCATAACACAAATAGTTTCTTTTACTTCCCAACAGAAGTCGACTTAAAGCCTCCAGAGAAGTAGAATCTGTAGACCTTCCAAACTGCCGCCTCATTAAAGGAATTGGTAGGTATGAGAAGATGCTGCTATTCCTGGGGCTACCTGGTGCCCGCTAGAGGTGCTGTGTGTGTTTTTACTGTCAGTTAGCAATTATTAGTGTAGCTCATTTGGTCAATAGGGACCTCTCTGTTCTATCCATTTTGATCTGAAGGTTCCATTGTTTCTTCTTTCTTAGACTGATTAATTGTGTATATGTTAATTGTTTATTTATTTATTTATTTATTTATTTATTTATTTATTTATTTATCTATCTATCTATTGGTTCCCTTAGGGACTTCTGTAAGTTGCGTCTGTAAAGTTGAAACTTTACATGGCTCCAGCAGTCTATGTTCCCAACGGTGGGAATTTGGAAGGAAGGTATATTCTGCACAAGCAGAAATAGTATTGATCTTGCTGACCATCCTGTCACCAACATCTGGCCTTATCCCTGATGTATAATTGATCCTTACTACTACTTTTTGGAAACAGCGACACTGTAGTGTATTAGTCACTCTTCTGATACTGTGAGAGACACCATGACCAAGGAAGCCTATCAGAGAAATTGTTAAATTGGGGCTTGCTTATAGTTTCAGTGAGTTGGCCCACGCATCACATCTCAGAGCACAGAAGCAGGCAGGTAGGTGTGCCACTGCCGCGGTAATTGAGATCTCACATCTGACCCACAGTTTCCAGGCAGAAAGACTAGGCAACCCCCAAACCTCAAAGCTGAACCCCCCCCCAGTGATACACCTCATCCAATAAAACTACACCCACTTCAACAAAGCCACATCTCCTAGTCTTTCCCAACCAATTTCTCTAACTGGGGACCAAGCATTCAAACCATACTAGCCTATGGAAGCCATTCTCATTCAAAACACCAGAAGCAGTAACAACAAACTCCACTTATTTAGTTTTCTCAGCTATGAACACAAGGGGGAGAGCAAATAACCAGGGTGGGCCCTGCCCTCCTGACACTATGTAGACTACACAAAAGTGCCTGAGTGTTAGCAGCGCTATATTTCTCATGATTTTTGCTTATTTTTTAATTTAAATTTTAAATCATCTATGTGGCTAAGGGGAAGATAAAATTTCTACATGTGACACAGTAGCTTTGATTCAAGAGGTTGGTAGAACGTTTGTTGTAAGATGCAATGTAATCTACGGTTAACTTTGTGGTCTGAAATGTTTGGCTGTTGAGCTGAAATCTTTAGTAGACCAAATTAAGATGGCTTAAGTTCTACCTTGAATTTTTTTCATTCCCTGTAGTTAATTCTGCATGTACTAGTCTTCGAAGTAAGAACACATGCTAACACAACTTGACAAGAGGAATTCCCCATGTGGCTTGTTTCCCGAAAGTGCTGAGAACAAAACCCTAAGCTTCTCTAGGTCTTGTAACTTAGCAAGGTGCGTGAGTGGAAATATAGACCAATCACGTTCCACTTTAAAAGGTAAATACAGGTGTGTGTGTGTGTGTGTGTGTGTGTGTGTGTGAGAGAGAGAGAGAGAGAGAGAGAGAGAGAGAGAGAGAGAGAGAGAGAGCAGCTTTGGTCTGCAGCAGACTATGAGGGATCTGCACAGAGTCTGTGGGCCTCCCCACCCTTTCTCTACAGTTTCCTTCAGGACAGAGTCCCTGTCTTGTTGGTTTTTACCTTTGCCATCTACCAAAGTCCCCAGAACTGAGTAGATTCTTAGTAATTGCTATTTACTTATCAATGGGTGATAAAAATGCTAGCTTTTCTTAAAGGCCGCTCACGGTGTAATTAGAGATAGTCGGATGTCAGAACACCCTGTTTCCTGTTCTGATCCTACTACACAGGGTATCATGATTGTGGCCAAAGCTTGGTCTTCTTATTAATTACTGATATTGTTGCCTTTGTAATTAGAGTACAGGTTTTTAAACTTTAAAACTCTTGAGCTCTTCCTTAAGAATACTTTAAGAGATGTAATATGGAAACAAGTAACATTATGTCCCTTTCAGTGTTTATGTGACAGCATTTGTCGGATTTCTTTTTAAGCAAATTAAAATCTGTATCACACAGAAGTGACCTGCTATAGCCAGTGCTACTGTTAAATGCATTTTGAATATTTCCAATTTCACTTAATGCTCTGCTTTGGCCACTTATATCCAGATAATTACCTTCCTTTTTTAACACTGTTGTCTATGGAAAGTTCATATGAACATTTTATGTTCAATGCAATCTAAAGTGGCAAATAATACAATCTTCACCAAACTCCGTTCTTTCACAGAAATAACTCTAGGAATAAAACGGTTCCCTTTCCCTTGGTATACTTAGTAAATACTCAGGCAAATCCATACATGACTGTTGTCACACATGGCATTTGAATGAGCCATTGCTCGTCCAGCTTTATTCTCTTTATTCCTGAAATGTGTGAGCAGTTCTATGTATTGACACATGTATATCTATCTCTTTGGTGTGTGTGTGTGTGTGTGTGTGTGTGTGTGTGTGTGTGTGTGTGTGTGTACACATTCACAGGAACACATATTCAAAGCTGCATGTGTGTGCAGGGGCACTGGTGTGTATAGGTGTGGGGGCTACAGGACAACCTTAGCTAATGGTTCTTTGGTGCCATCCACGTTGATTTTCTCCATTTTGTTTTGAGAGAGCATCTTTCATTTGCCTAGCCAGGATCAAATGCAGGTCTTTATATTTGCAAAGCAAGCACTTATCCAGTGAGCTATCCCCTTAGCCCTACCTCAGGGTTTCTTTTGTTGATGTTGTTTTGTTTATTTGTTGTTTGAGACAGAGTTTCACTATGTAGCCCTGACTAGCCTGGAACTCACTATATTGTTTGTTATTTTTAATGTTTTCTATTTTTAATGATTTATTGACTAAGTCCCTTTTTAATGTACATTTGACATACTGTAAGGGCTTTTTTTTATTTCTTTAAATTTCAAAAAAATTATGCGTATAAAATGCAGAGTTTATCGTTTTAACCATCTGAAGTGTAAAATGCAGTAATGAATGGGGAGAGGGAAGAAGGTAAAATGCAGTTGGAAATTTTTAAGAATTATGCGTATAAATGCAGAGTTTATCATTTTAACCATCTGAAGTGTAAAATTCAGTAATGAGTGGCGGTGGTGGGAGGACGGAAAACTGCATTTGGGATGTGATACATGAGAGAAAACTAAACACAAGGAAAAAGTCTATTTAATTATTATAGATGACTTATTCTGTATGTGTAGACTAAGCTGGAACTCACTATGTAATTCAGGCTGACCTTGACTCCTAGCAATCATTCTGCTTCTGCCTCAAAAATACTGCTATTACAAGTATGTGCTAGCATTTTGTGTAGTCTGTTGTAGAACGTGCCACATTTGTTTACCCATTGGGTTGCTAATTATAATCCCCTACCTTATAATTTCGTGTCCAGATTACAGAGTATTTCCCAAAGGAATCTCATCTTGATCATATTAATTTAGTAAAGGAGTTTCACAGACTACCTCAGAAACAAAAAAGGGCCTGGGGTGTTTATTATGATTGGGATGCCCAATATTTTAAAACGGAAGGAATATCTGATGTAGACTAGCACCCTGGGTTTTCAGGATATAGGAAAGGGTTTCTATGTTTTCATAGCTTTCATCAGATTGCTCTAAATATCCCAACATAAATACTGCTCCAAATATTTCAAAATAAATAATGGTAGAAGTAAAACAGAGTGAAACACCATGTGAATGCTGCCATAAGGGGCTTCTTTTTTTTTTTTTTAATCTAAGAGGGATTTTTGTTTATTTGTTTGTTTGAGGATAAAGGAGAAAAATTAAGAAAAGGGAGAGAAGACAAAAGAACAAAGGAAAAGAAAAGAGATGGAAATAGGAAAGAGGAACAAATAAAACAAATATTGATCTAAAGAACAAATTGAGAAAATGGATAACTGGTCAACCTCCCAACCTATCCTAAAAGGGAATTTTGCACAAGATTTCCATTGCACTATTTTTTATGTCAAAGATATTGTTATCTCAGTGTACAAAGTTATCCTACATTCTTAAATATTTACATGAAACTGATTAATACTTTTAACAGAATAAAGTGCAGTGAGATACTTTTGCTAAATACTTGGCTTTTTAAATACTTGGCTAAAGCTGACTACCTATTGTTTATTTTTAAAAACACATTAATTTTTAACATGCCATATGTAAGTAATGAAGCTTAGTTATGAAACACAAACTTAAAGTAATATAACTGACTTTCTCCTGCTTGGTCAGAGTATATAACAACCATAAAACAAATCTCTGTTTGCCAATTATATCAAACATATAGATTTCAGATTATATTTCTTTCTTAACTTTTTGAATGGTAAATGTTTATGTTTCTTTTGGATGCAATATTATAATTTGTACATATATGTAGTCTGTAATGATTAAGTCAAACGAATCAGATTTCCATCTCCTCCTCATACTGTCATGACTACATCTTCAAATTTTGCCCTTTATGTTATTTTAAAGGGCCTGCCTAGTGCGTATAGACTGAACTTAATCCACTGTGCTATATAACACCAGAATGACTCCCAACCAGTTTTTGGTATGAATTATTCAACCTGTTATTCTCTGTCCTTGGTCTTCCTAACATCTAGTAACCTCTGTTAAAGTCTTTATTTCTGTGTGACAAACTTTTTTTAAGCTTCCACGACTGAATAAGAACAGGTTACTACCACCAACTGACTAAGAACAGATATATCCTTTTGAGCCTGGTTGGTCTGACCATATGATACTGTTCAGTTCTAGCCACATTACTACAAATGAGAGGATATTGTCCTTTGCATGTTTGTTTTTGTAGTATAGAAGTTTTTTTGGTTTTCTGGGGTTTTTGGTTTTGGAGACATTCTCATGGTATAACCCCAGTTGGTCTTACAGTTCATGTTTGTTTGCTTTGTTTGTTTGATGGTTTGTTTTTACCTCAACCTGGCCTCAAATTCATGGTCTTTCTACCTCAATCTTGATTGATGTGATTATAAGTATGTGACCCCACAGCTGATAAGATTTCACACTTTTCTAGCAGAATAATATTCTAATATAACTATGGAGACTACCAATTTTTTTTGTCCAGCCATCCATGGATGGACATCTTGATTGATTCTACATCTTATTTGCTGTAAATTATCCCAAAATAAGCAAACCCATGCAGGTATGTCTTCACTTAATGACTTTATTTTCTTGGAATTATATTCAGTAGAGGGATTGCTAGATCACATGTAGTTTGTTTCAGTTTTATGAACCTCTACACTTTTATCCACAGTGGCTATATTATTTACACTCAACACAGAGAGAGGGGGGGGAGAAAAGGGGGATGGAGAGGAGAGAGAGAGAGAGAGAGAGAGAGAGAGAGAGAGAGAGAGAGAGAGAGAAGCAGGAGCAGCAGCAACAGGTAAGATTTTCCCATTTTCTGCATCTTCACCAACATTCCAACATTTGTTGGCTTTTAGTCCTTTTAATCAGAGGCATTGTAACAGGGGTGAGATATATCTTACTGTAGTTTTGCCTTGCACTTTCTTACTAATTGGGTATTCTACTTTTTTATTGGCTCTTTGTATGTCTTCTTTCAATAAATAAATGTCTGTTTGAGACATTTGCCCACTTTTCAGTTGGTTTTTTTGTGTTGGTGTTTGGTATGGTTTTGCCGTTGGATTTTCCGAGTTCCTTATGCATTTTGTATATTAACTCCTTGTCAGATGAATGACTGATGCACGGGTTCTCCTGTTCTTTGGGTATTCTCTTCACTTTGCTGATGGATCCCTTAGACAAACCAGTGGTCCTCGTTGCCCTTGCATTTGTATGTCTGTGAATAGATCCTTAACAGAGAAAGAAACTGTTTCTTTAGGAAATGTTTCAATTTTTGGTAATCACTAATGAATTACCATCATATTGACAGGACTGATAATGCCACCTGTCCAAACCATGTAAGTCCAAACAGCAAAAGTTCACTTCAGCAAAAGCAAGTTGTCTGGCTTACCAAAGAGTTTCTCTGCTGGTCCCTTATTCTTTATGAATTTCTGGAGAGTTCGGTCCCCTCTTCTTCATTGCTGTTTTAGTATTTCCTAGTCCTAGCTCCTTCTCCCTATCTCACGGTACTTCTCCTTGTTACTGCCCTCCAGACATTTAAGAGGAGCCCCCAGACTCAGGCACCAAAGCCAGGCTGACTGTATTTCTGTTTTATTTTTAACAAAGCCCATTCTAGAAGTGAAGGTTTTGTGGAGTCACAAATAATCCAGCAAACTTATTTTATGCTGCCTCCTGGCAGGAAAATGAGAAAGAGCCTCAGAACTGGTCTTGCCAGCACCCAGAGACATCTATGAAGGGTGTTAGACAAAAGTGGGAGGCTGGGACACTGAACTCTTTGGCTACTTTTGCTATTGAGTTAATAATTGTCACATTATCAAACAGCCCTTAGCTCAGTGAAGACCACCTTCTGTGAGTTTCAGTCTCACAGAAAACAATAGGGCACAATCAGACACATTACTGGACAAACCGCCACGTGTTTCTGTTACAGCTCACTGGGACGGAGTGTGCCTCTGAGGAAAACAAGCCCCGTAGCATTTGTATTCTGAACAGGCGTCTGTCTGTGTTTCTGACCTTTATGTGGTGATGTGTGTGAGCTGCTGTCTGGAATTGGAAAGAAGGAGGAAATATGTCACCTATGCTCACTCTCCTGAATTGTTTAATGCCTCTGAGGCTCTTCAGTAGACAGAGGCTCTTCAGCCAACAGAGCGGAGAAGATGAGTGATTAGAGGCACATTTGGGATACATTTTTAGATCTAATTACAATTGTGCTTCTTTCCATTTTAGTTTGCTATTGCCCTGTGGTTGGAACACAGCATATGAACATTTGTTGAGTGCCATGTTCACGATCTGTAATGGTTAATAAAACTTGTGGATATTAATATTGACAGCAGTTGACTATCCAATGGTCTTTGATTACAAGGAATAAGTGTGTGGTGGACCAACATCCCCATGTACACGAAATCATGTTTTTATGATAGGCAAAACGGTAAGGATGAACTATTTGGGGAAACTTTAGTAGTTGTGCACTTGACATTAATCGTGCAAGAGTGGAGAATTCCTGCTATTGCTCTGCCTCTCCCCACACACCCACAAACACAAACATACTCTCTCCCTCTCCCTCTGACTCTGTCTCTGTCTCTGTCTCTGTCTCTCTCTCTCTCTCTCTCTCTCTCTCTCTCTCTCTCTCTCACACACACACACACACACACACAGCAATACTACTTTTATCATCACTGGAAATGAAGTCTTGGTAACTTTTTAAGTATTTTAGATGTGTATCTATCATATATCATATTATAATGCCTTTCTGGCTTAATCAGTAATAGGTATTTACTCCAGAGCATACAAGATGCATCTTCTGTGCTGAAGAAAGATAGTTTACTACTTACTGCATTTTAAAGCTCTTCCTTGTCTATATTATGGGCAAGCTTTTACATACTGATAATTGAGTACAATACCAGCAAATACGTAATAAAATGCATAGTGCCAAGAACTGGGTAGGTTAAGCTTAGCTTGAGATTCCAAACAATTTTATTTTCCAGAGTTATAGCCTAATACAAAGTCTTCAATTTCTCAGTTGCTCTTCTCCAATGCTACCTTCCTCCCTCCTCCTCCTCCTTCCCTCACTCTCTTACTTTCTCCTGAGTTAGTTTCGGATCTCGAGCTTTTTACCATCTGTGCTGCAATCTACCCATGTAGAAAGGACACTGGCACGTTCCAAACTATGAGGAAAAGATTTACATTTCCTTTTTTCTTTTTATGACACATAAGAATCTAAAAACCAAAGGTTTCATATAACCTGTAAATTATTTTTCAGTGTAGAATCCTTGTATTTTCTGAGTGATCGAAGTATGAGCCAGAGAAGTGAATGGAAAATTCAGAAAGAGGCAGGGTGGGGTAGCATAGGTCTGTGATGCTGAAACTTGGGAGGCAGAGGCAGATGCGGAAGGAACATCGTAAGTTCAAGGCCACCTCGGTTTATTTTGAGAATTTCAGACTAACCTGAGCTAAAGAAGAGGTTTCTTTTGATTTTTCTAGTACATGATAGTCTGGCAGCAGGTCACGTGACCGATCAGATGACTGTTTCTCATTGTCATTCAGGAGCAAAGGTTAAGTGAAGTAATAAAACTGTCTCCAACGTATCGCTTCTGTTTTTGTTCAAGATTACAACCTCATTTGCTGCCATTTCAATGCAGGATAGAGCAGGAGAAGGGTGTCCATAGATTTTTGTTTTAAGTTGTATCTTGCCCAGTAGTTCGTTTATCTTTAACCTCATGTTCTATTGACCTGGGCTTACACACGTGGTCATCAGTGTCAGCAAGAAGCGGTGGCAGCTGCGTTGCCAGGTGTCTGTTGCTAAGAAGGAACCAGAAAAGTGTGGGGACCATAAAACCACTGGGCTTCTCTGACACAGATGGTAGACAGTTGCTGAAATAACAAGAAACAGGGGAGTATAAAACCAAGGAACATCTGGCCTTCTCTGACACAGACAGACAATTGCTGACATAAGAAGAAGGGTTAAAAGCAGATGTGCTAAATAGAATTCCCAGAGAAAGATTTTTAAAGGAGGTTTTAAAGAAAGGCTCGGCATTTGAATTGATGATGATTTTAGTAAACCAAAAAATTTGGGGAGAAAACATCAAATTTGGAATGGTCCATGACTAAACATACCAAGTATAATGTATCATTCATTCATATTGATGTGTCACTTTATGGAAGCCAGAGGACAACTCTGGAGAGTAGGTCCTGTAGATCCCAGGACTCAGGCTCAGATACTTAGGCTGTATGACAAGCTCTACCCACTGAGCTATTTGCCCAAGTATGGTGTTTTTAGAGAAAAACCATATTTTTCTAATGGAAAGTCCACTAAATAATGGGCTAATAACTTGTAGGTCAGACCAAAAGTCTCCAATTCCCAGTTGGAGAGTGATTGATTAGCTGGCTGATTGGTTGATTTTCAATTTGCTGAACCTTTCAAAGACTCCTCCCCCTTTATAGATAATGTATGAGAAAATATTTCTGCTCCTCACTGCTCTAAAATTCTGTGAGATTATGAAAATCGCTTACAAATAGCTCATAGTTTGTAAACATTGAATTGCACTAGCAGCTATCACTAATGATATTGTCATGAGGCAGGAAGCCTTTCCCTGCAGAAATTACTGCACTTGGAGTTACCGTTGATGTGGTGATGGGCGAGGATAAAAACCTGCTGTGCTATTAGCTCTAAACACAAACATGGGCAAGTAGACCCAGGAAACCTTCCACAATGTACAAGACGTGAACATCCATTTCCTCACTAAAACTGGGCCATAGGAATAAAAGACAAAGGCTACAGTGTGGCTTAAATGACCAAGTTGTCTCCTTGGTTATTAATACACTACTGTTATTTGTGGGAAATTGTCTCTTTATCTTCTGAGGCATTAATTCATGTACTCATACATGCATTTAGTTTAAGGCTTGGTGACTAAGCACAGCCCCACTCAAGCAGGCATGGATTCTCTGACAAAGTTATACCAGTAGCCTGTAGGAAATGGGAAAAGCAGGAAAGCTAAATTAGAAAACAAGTTACCCATCCTTTTCCCACTTGAGAAACAGTGAGGATGGCATTGTTATCCTTTTTTTTATGTGTCTGAATGTGTACATATTGAAGTTACATTTTCTGAAATGATTTTCCAGGGAAAATGGTAATTAATTGACTTCCTTCTACGTGGATGCAGAAAAAAATACCCAGACTAAAAGTCTCTCTCTCTCTCTCTCTCTCTCTCTCTCTCTCTCTCTCTCTCTCTCTCTCTGTGTGTGTGTGTGTGTGTGTGTGTATGTGTGTATGTGTGTGTGTGTATGAACAAACATGAGTATGGACCACCTGCGGCCAATAACAGCTAACTTCTAAACTCTTAAACTTATTTAAATATTGTGAGTCTCTTTTTTTTGTTTAATTCAAGCATGGACATCGTAGATGATGTTAATAACGTAGCGTCCAGTGCCACAGGTGGAACATACCAAGGTGTCTGGTGATTCTTAGACATTTGGGGTTTAGCACAGAGCCTTCCATGAGCTGCTATAAACCAAGGACCCTTGTCACAGAGGGTTCCCATCTGTATATGCACAAGCCATTTTTCAGTGCATAGAACTTCAACTGGTTCACCGACCCTCTGCAGCCTATCTGTGACCCATTAGGAACCCAGCTAGGGTCCCTCCCCCCCCACTACAACATGCTTATGTGTTTTTGTAGATGCCTTCCTTCTGAGGACCAGGCGGAAGGGCCACTAAAGTTATAAACTAAACTTTCCTGTATTCTTAATTATGTTTTGCTTTTGGGTTCTAAAACAGAGTGAAGGGTACTGGGGAGCAGGGAACACCTGTGGCCAGAGCTATGAATCAAGACCAAATGGTGGCATAAATGGTGTTTTTATTTTGACAACATAGAAATATTCTCGGCCATAACCTTTGGAGTGGTCTTAAGGAGGAAGATTGAATCCTGCAAACTGAAAGAATGTGTCATGATTTAGCTTAATATAATCCATTTTCATCCTTCTTGTGTTTGGATCTCTATCATCTGTCTGTGAAATGTGTACAGTGAGGCCGTGGGGAAGGTCTTCTGTCTAATTATTTGCTATGCTGTGTGGACGGTACCTCGGACAGTCAATAACAATCAATAGTAACTGTAGCCTGACTGAGAGACTGGAGTCAGAAGCTATAGGGTGCATAGGTCCATGGTACTTTGCATTAATTAATTTAGAAGCTTTGCTTATGAGAACAAATAGTCACTGCTTCTTTTCTCTCTCTCTCTTTTTTTTTTCGAGAGAGAGAAAAAGAGAGACGATGTAATCCCAGGTGTTTTCTCTCTGTTAATGAGAAAAATGTCTTTTTGCTTCAGATTGAATGAGCAGAGCGGGGGACGGGAGATTTGCATGGTTAAATGACTGTGGGCCTTTCCTTGTGGAAGTAATATTCCCCTGTTGTCAATTACTTCTATCCAGACATCTGGATGTTTACCCTAGAAGTGTGCAGATGTCAACTTGTTCTGTATCGTACTTGGAAATGTGGTGATAACTTGACTTTGATTTGAGTAAACATAAAATATCTAGCATTTAAAGTCAGAAGTTCACTGTAGGAAAGAGTTTAGACTGACGTTTATTAAAAACAAGGGTGCCTTAGAAAAGAAATTGGAACCATCCCTAAAGAAATAGACACTCAGATAAAGTAAACAAAGCTATAGTTACACTTTCTTAAGCCGATAGCACGGTTTGGTAATGCTATTTATCTACTCCTTGGACTTGCAGAAACTGGCGCTGAGGACATTGACATTCTTCCCAATGGTCTGGCATTCTTCAGCGTGGTGAGTACCATTTTCTTGTCCCATGTGTAGTCAGGAACAGACAGGACCATTAATTTAAACCCATAGGATAGAAGCAGGTTTTAAATTTCTCAACTCTCAAGTAACTTCTGAGAAAAAGACAGGTCAGTCTGGATAGGGAAATATCCTTAAGCTTTTCTGAGGGTAGAGGTGACAGTCTTAGCTGATTGATCAATTGTCTTTTGTCTCCCAGTTGCGTAGCACTGGAATGTTCCAGTTCAAACTGGTTTTGTCAACATGTTATTTTAGAAGATATCTGAGGCTTGGCTTAGTTGGTCTGGTGCTTCCTACGCAAGCATGAGGGCCTGAGTTACCATCCCATGAACCCAGGTCTAAAAGCAAAAACAAAAGGAACACAGCAGTGGATACTCGTAATCACAGCACTGGAGGGGTTCACAGGGCAGAGACCTCCATGTTCACTGAGAGAACCTTGCTCAAAAATAAAATAAAGTGGGGAGATCTGGAATGATGGCTCACCAGGTAAAGATTCTTGCTTCCAAGCCACATGAGGTGAGTTTAATGTCTAACCCACATAATAGAAAGAGAAAAACTTACTTCCTCAAATCGTCCTCTGATCTCCATCTGTGTGGTTATACACACACACACACACACACACACACACACACACACACACACACACAGAGAGAGAGAGAGAGAGAGAGAGAGAGAGAAAGAGGCATCACTGTAGATAGTAGATGCCACCACTATGCTATTTTCAATACAGCATATATCCGTCCCACTATATGTTCCATTTTAGGCACATTGAATTCTGTATTCATATGGGCTACTTATTTCCTATATGCCAAATTTCCCAAACCAAGGCTCCTAGTCCTCCCAAAATAGTTCATCATAAGGAAAAACTTTGCAAGTACATTTATTCCTATGCTCTAAGATGTGCTCTAAGAATTCCTATATGCTGATGAATAATTGGCCTTCTGAGTATCTCATAGAAAGTCTTTCAGACTCATTGTCTGTGTGGTTCTGACACAGAGTGTATATATGGAAGGCAATTGGGTGCTTCTGGCCACATTTTCCTGGCTTGGGCAGAAGTCAGAGCCTTTCTACCTTCCTTGTCCAGTTTCTTTTGAGGAAGAAGTATCTGACTCCACAGCCTGCTTGTAGTTATGTTTTCTTTCCCAGCAGCCATTTTTGTGAGGCTCAGGAAAGAGATGGAGAAACCTAGAGATATATTAGAAGAGACACACAACAGTAATAAAATAATTACTGGACTTATAAGAAAGGCCAAAGCACTGGATATGGTAGAGACTAAGCGTTGGAGCACTCTGCAAGTTCCCGATGGTTCTTATACAAAGGACTAGGAGTAGCTGAATGGACTACTGGTGCCAAAAGGAATGCTGTGGCCTTCAGAGGAGAATTAACACTTATATTTAACTCCCAAAACAGGTGGTTTTAAATTGCCTATGAAGAATGAATTAGGGCACACACAGTAGAACTCTAGGTTTATTGTGAAGCATGCATCACATAGGGAAAGAACTCAGGATTTCTGGTCAGAATTACTCATCACTAGAGATGATATGATCCTGAATAAAAAAGAAGAAAATGACATTGTGGGTTTTGGTGGCGATATTTGTTTGTTTTTGCAAGGACGTGCTCTTGGAAATTTAGAACTTAACTATTTCAAGACTTTTACTTCCAAAGGAATGGCTTTGACCAAGGAGTTAGACAGCCATCCGAAACACTGAAATCCCCAGACATTTAAGCTAATAGGCTTATGACTGATCCATGTCAACTTTTCATTTTCTGTTATCAGTCATTAGTTATTTGCCTTTTGCTGGTTTTCATTTCCTCCAGCATAGTCTCCTAACACTCCACAGCATATAAACCTATATACATAGTTCTTACATCTCGGGGAGTGGGTGGGGGGATGACTTGCTTTGATTTCTAACACCGGAACTCTCCTAAACCATCCTACTCCCAAAAAGTAGGTTTAAGAGGCATCACAAAGCTGATGCTTGATGACCAACAAGATGACACAAAGTAGACTAGAACAGAGAAAGGTGAATATATGTTGCGTTACTGGAGTGTCTCCTTAAAATGATCACAGTGGTGGGGTTTGGTATTTGTGTTTTGGTGCAATTAAAAATAAAACAGAAGTTTAAAGCAGAGAAATATGAAAATAATTGAAGGTGTTACTATAGTTATGAACAGTGATCCCCCTCTAGCTGACTGATGATGGAGTCACACTACTGTTGAGACCTAAGTCAAGAAAGGAGATTATTCACTGCTGACATAGAGCTGTCAGGAAGTACTGGCAGGGCTGTAGTTTACCCTGCGTCTTGGGCCAGCCAGCATGAAAGTAGGCAGTTGTAGATCGTTCTTACAAATTGAGAATTTTTCTGTCCATATTTGTGCATAAAATTCTTTGTGTTTTTATTTCATCCTTTAAATTCACACAAAATATAGTCAACTGAATATAGTTGTAGATTTGCATAAAGCTTTTTTATCGCCCTTAAGGTTTTTCTTAAGAAGAGAATGATTGTTCTGCATTTTATAGTTAGCAAGACAATCCAGATCATCTCTGCAAATACTACAGAAAGCTGTTGATATGACTCAATACTACACGTGCTTAAAAGTTCCAAGCAAACTAGAAATAAGAAGAATTCCAAGAAACCAACAGCAAACACTATTCTTTTTTTATTTTTATTTATTTTTATTTTTTTATTAACTTGAGTATTTCTTATTTACATTTCAAGTGTTATTCCCTTTCCCGGTTTCCGGGCAAACATCCCCCTAACCCCTCCCCTCCCCTTCTTTATGGGTGTTCCCCTCCCCATCCTTCCCCCATTGCCGCCCTCCCCCCAACAATCTCGTTCACTGGGGGTTCAGTCTTAGCAGGACCCAGGGCTTCCCCTTATACTGGTGATCTTACTAGGATATTCAATGCTACCTATGAGGTCAGAGTCCAGGGTCAGTCCATGTATAGTCTTTAGGTAGTGGCTTAGTCCCTTGAAGCTCTGGTTGGTTGGCATTGTTGTTCATATGGGGTCTCGAGTCCCTTCAAGCTCTTCCAGTTCTTTCTCTGATTCCTTCAACGGGGGTCCTGTTCTCAGTTCAGTGGTTTGCTGCTGGCATTCGCCTCTGTATTTGCTGTATTCTGGCTGTGTCTCTCAGGACAGATCTACATCTGGCTCCTGTCTGCCTGCCCTTCTTTGCTTCATCCATCTTGTCTATTTGGGTGGCTGTATATGAATGGGCCACATGTGGGGCAGGCTCTGAATGGGTGTTCCTTCTGTCTCTGTTTTAATCTTTGCCTCTCTATTCCCTGCCAAGGGTATTCTTGTTCCCCTTTTAAAGAAGGAGTGAAGCATTCACATTTTGATCATCCGTCTTGAGTTTCATGTGTTCTAGGCATCTAGGGTAATTCAAGCATTTGGGCTAATAGCCACTTATCATTGAGTGCATACCATGTATGTCTTTCTGTGATTGGGTTAGCTCACTCAGGATGATATTTTCCAGTTCCAACCATTTGCCTATGAATTTCATAAAGGCATTGTTTTTGATAGCTGAGTAATATTCCATTTTGTAGATGTACCACATTTTCTGTATCCATTCCTCTGTTGAAGGGCATCTGAGTTCTTTCCAGCTTCTGGCTATTATAAATAAGGCTGCGATGAACATAGTGGAGCATGTGTCTTTGTTAAATGTTGGGGCATCTTTTGGGTATATGCCCAAGAGAGGTATAGCTGGATCCTCAGGCAGTTCAATGTTCAATTTTCTGAGGAACCTCCAGACTGTTTTCCAGAATTGTTTTACCAGTCTGCAATCCCACCAACAATGGAGGAGTGTTCCTCTTTCTCCACATCCTCACCAGCATCTGCTGTCACCTGAGTTTTTTATCTTAGCCATTCTCAATGGTGTGAGGTGAAATCTCAGGGTTGTTTTGATTTGCATTTCCCTTATGACTAAAGATGTTGAACATTTCTTTAGGTGCTTCTCAGCCATTCGGCATTCCTCAGCTGTGGATTCTTTGTTTAGCTCTGAACCCCATTTTTTAATAGGGTTATTTGTCTCCCTGCGGTCTAACTTCTTGAGTTCTTTGTATATTTTGGATATAAGCCCTCTATCTGTTGTAGGATTGGTAAAGATCTTTTCGCAATCTGTTGGTTGCCATTTTGTCCTAACCACAGTGTACTTTGCCTTACAGAAGCTTTGCAGTTTTATGAGATCCCATTTGTCGATTCTTGATCTTAGAGCATAAGCCATTGGTGTTTTGTTCAGGAAATATTTTCCAGTGCCCATGTGTTCGAGATGCTTCCCTAGTTTTTCTTCTATTAGTTTGAGCAAACACCATTCTTAATGGCAAAATATGAGCTATGTTCCCTTTAATGTTTAAGAGGAGGGAAAGGCTCTGTACCCCCCCCCCAAAATGTTACCAACCCATTGGAGTTCCTAATAACCTAAAGCAATAAGAAAAGGCAATGTGAGGAAAAGTCAAAAGACAAGTGGTCATTATTTTCATATAATTTGGGCCTCATTATTTTCATATACTATTTTTTAAACAACCTAGAGAGTCAGCTAATAGACTGTTATTAATAGGAGAAGATTTGGGTTCAACATGAACATATAAAATATCACGGGCCGTACAAAAGACAAAGTGATTAACTGTGTTCCACTCAGAACTACTCTACTGGTGGTTAAAGAGTTATGCTAGAGGGGAGACACTGGTACCAGAACGGGTACCAGAATGATATGAAACATCAAAAGAACAAAATAATGTCCCCTGACAGACCAGTATGAAAGTAATGATCCAACATGGGGTTAAGGAGACGCTGTGGATAGATGAGAGAAAGGATGGGCTATTTGCCATATTCCAGGCCCTGAGACTTAGTGGGAAATAGAAAATGTCCCTCGCATGAGTTCCTACCAGTTTGGTCAATGTGTCTGATGGTGATAGAGAGACAGGGCAGTGGGGCATAATGATTCCAGTATGTGTGGCATCATGCCGTCATTCAGAGAGGGAGCTGAGATCTCTCTGGATAGGGACATTGCCCAGAATTCAGGTGGATGAGAGTGGAAGTCTTGTCTATCCACTGAGAAAAGGCTTTCAGACAGCAAGTATGATGCACAAGCCCCGTGGCTTGTGTAAACTAGCTGGACAGAAGATGGTGGTAGCCTCCTCTGCAGTGCTACCCACAGCATATTTGCTCATGTAGGCCTTAATATGTGTGCATGCCAATGGCACTGGGTGATAGAGAATGGTAAGCTAGGAAGAGGGGCTAGAATAAGTCAGGTACTGCTTGGAGGGGGCCTCACTGGGAAGGTGGCATCTGGAATAGATGTAAATAAATTGAGGGATGGAGCCCTGCTTCTTTGGAGGGAAGCATTTCTGCACAGGTGGGTCTAAGAGTAAACCCTGGCGTGTGACCATGTTTGCTCATGCTGGAGTGTCACGAAGCCTGAATGCCTAAGACATTGTGGGTTTGGCAGAAAGACATAGGGTGTGAAGAGATGGGTATGGGAGGTAGGGAGGGTGAGAAAAGCATATCACACAGGGCCTTCAGGCGACCCTAAGTCTTCCCTTGTAATCAGATCAAGTTGGGGAGCATTAACATTTTGGTTAAAGGTGTGTTATAATCCGTTACAGTCTGGGTGCAGAGGGAACATAGATATCAAAAAGTAAAGGCAGAAGCAACAGAGCCATTTTCCTCGACCTCAATGTCAATGAAGGTAGCCATGGAGGGTTGGAGTGATCTACCCATATCCATATAAGGGATATATATCCTTTCAGGATAACACCAACAGGTTTTGCTGACCAGATCTCAAGCCTTTCAGCCTCTCGCAGAGTTCAGGCATGAAATGGGAGAGTCTCTACTCTCTGGACCTCCTGCTGTACCTGGAATCTTCCAGATTACCATCCCTTTGGTAGCCCTTCAAGGGAATGAAGAGCTTCATCTGTCAGAGTTCTACAAAATTATCTGTTGTTCAATTTCCAGCTTCCAATCGTCTTTTCTTCTCTTGTTCTGTTTCCTTTGGTGTTCCTGGCTTTCTGTCCCACCTCTTTTCTTTGTATTGGTGGCTCCATGCCATGAACTTTAACTAAAGTTACTACTTATAATTCATGTAGAGTAGACACCTAATTGAGGAAGGTCCTTAAACCTTTGCGTTTAACTGCTTCCTCCCACTGTTTCCCAAGGGCCTCAAGTTTCCAGGACTTCACAGCTTTGCACCAGATAAGCCCGGAGGGATACTGATGATGGATCTCAAAAACGAGAAACCGAGAGCACTGGAGTTACGAGTCAGCTGGGGCTTTGATTTGGCTTCATTCAACCCACATGGCATTAGCACTTTTATAGATGATGGTAAGAGCTGATGAGCTGCCAAGATGAAAAAACGAACAGAGCTTCGTGGGTAGCTGTGGGAAATAGCCCCCCCACACACACATACACCCTGAAAGGAGACGATAACCTTATGAAACAAGCCTGTGTTCTTCCTACTAACAGTTTGTTCACGTGTCTCCGAAGCTGAA
This sequence comes from Rattus rattus, assembly GCF_011064425.1. Lineage (NCBI taxonomy): Eukaryota > Metazoa > Chordata > Mammalia > Rodentia > Muridae > Rattus > Rattus rattus. The sequence continues at coordinate 133,323,989 of NC_046159.1, forward strand.
TGTTGAAATATCTAACAGTTAACAACCAAAAGGATGCTTAAATTTCCAGACATTTTCATATTGCTGTGATCACTAGGTTAAAAAGGGCCATCTCCAAATGAGTCTGTGAATGTGTTTGACACGAATTCTTTATATAGAGTGTGGACCACTTCATCTTAAAGGTCAGGGGACCAGTGATCAGTACTAACCCCAGGTCAGTGGCAATGGGAAGGACTGGCAATAGGAATGAACTGTTAGGGCTTTGAAGACCTTGGACCTTCAACCTTCCCATGCCAATGCTACTGAAATGCCAGTGCCTACCTACTGGTCCTGTGTCTATGTCTTATAAAGTAGCTCTCTTCTTTTCATCCTTTAGATGATACAGTTTATCTCTTTGTTGTGAACCACCCAGAATTCAAGAATACAGTGGAAATTTTTAAATTTCAAGAAGAAGAAAATTCTCTGCTGCACCTGAAAACAATTAAACACGAGCTCCTTCCAAGGTACTTAACTTGCCTGGCTATCTCTGGCATTTCTATGTGCATATATGTAGGGGTGTGTGTGTGTGTGTGTGTGTGTGTGTGTGTGTGTGTGTGTGTGTGTGTGTGTGTAAGCATTTCCAAACTGCAAACCCAAAGTCTAGAATGCCCAGTAATTTGAGTAATTTTAAGTCATGATGCCACATGACATTTTCTTTCTTTTTAAATAAATAAAACATGGTGTGGCTCCTTGTGCAAGACAGGCACAATATCAAATGAGTCAGCATTCCAGCCTGGACAGGAGGGGATTCAAGAGACCCCACACCTTGCGGAAAAACTGTTAGCAGCGGAAGGAGGAAATGTATGTTTACTTCAGGGGTATAGCCTCTAATAGGCTGACTGTGATCAAGTGGATGGTTACACACTATGGAAGACTTGCAGTATTAATTTTGTAAGAATCAAGATCTATGTGATTTGTTAATGACTCTTATGCTTAGATTTGAGACTAATTTATAAGAGAGATTTCATTATATTTTTGCAAATATCAAAATATCAAAAAGACTTCTAGTCTCCCAAGGATTTTTGATAAAGAACACTTAACATCTCTCTCTGTCTCTCTGTCTCTCTGTCTCTGTCTCTGTCTCTCTCTGTCTCTGTCTCTCTCTCTCTCTCGTGTGTGTGTGTGTGTGTGTGTGTGTGTGTGTGTGTGTAATTTCCATGTAGATCAGAATGATGCCAATCTTCATAATGATTAGTGATCTGAGCAAACTTTCTTGAGAAATGATGAAACACCAGACTTCAGGACTTCAGGGTGACACTCCTCAGGCCCGGTTTGATGAACACTACCATTTTTTATGGCCGTCACCCCTCATCTCAGATAACTTAGCAGTCAAATACTGGCCTTCCCCGGAGGAGCAGCTTGTCTTTTGGGAGGCCTACATGCTTTATACAAAGCACACTCATGATAGCTGGGGGTCAATATCCCTGCAGAATTGAGCATCCAAGTTGGAAGGGGGACCAGTAGTAGAAAAACGACACGAATAGTGAGTAGATAACTACAGGAGACTCATGGGTTCCTCCCAGCGCAGCTTGCACTCCACTCCTGCTTTAAGCTTGAACTTGATAGATATTTTTTAATCTTTGCTTCCCTATCTAGGTGATAAGCGTGTACTGTCCAATCCTTCTTCCCCCAAACGCACTTCACAATAAGTAGGAGCATGAATGCCGGTCAGGCAGTGTCTAAATTGTGGAGCCTTTTCAGAAAAAGAAAAAAGAAAAAGGAAAATCCTCCCTTGTAGCTCTGAATTTTGCATTTGACAGAGAAGAAAGCAGCTCTTTCAGAAATTTTTGCATAAGATAATTGGAATTTCAATTTAATAACACACCTTTGCCTAACTGGTTGGGAACTGTAATTGTTTTTAGCATACCAGTCTCTCGCTTGAAGCGCTGGTCCCTGACCATTTCATCATCTGTCTCTCCACACGTGTTTATTGAATGCTTGTTCATTCCCGGCATGGCAGCTTTGTGAGGAAAGTAGAAATTGAACAGTCAACCTTCGTTTGACTAATGACTAAGCAACGGGCCTCAGGAAAGTCCTGCGGCAGAATAAACGAGGTAGGGCGATAAGTGACTGACAGCCTAATGACAATCAGCCCAGGCCAACAGCTCCCTCCTTTATAGGTAGCTGTTAAAGCGTGTGTCAGAAAATATTTTTAGCTGGGCATAATGGTACACACAGGTAACACCAGGACTTGGGTGGTAAAGGGGCCAGGAGAGCCAGCCTACCCAATAGGAGGCCATGAGTTGCCGTCGTCGTCGTCGTTATCGTCGTCATCATCATCACCATAACAATAACAGTAATAACAATAACAATAAAAGAAATGTTTTAAAATATATACTTTTATTTATTTATTTATTGAGACAAGGCCTCATTGTGGTTGATCTTGACCTGAAGTTCCTCTGTCCTCTAATTCACATGTTCTGGGATTACATGTGAGTCACTGCACCTGGCTAGATCTCTTCCTAACATAAGGGAGCCTCCCATGACTGCCAAAGACCCTGCCCTCTAGTTACCTGGTACTGTGTGTAACTGGTCTCTTACAGTTGCTGCCATAATGCATTGCCTCTGGTTCTGGATCATCCTGTAATTTTGATTATAGCTTCCCTTCTCTTGGGGCGGAGGAAGGGAAACTTCCCAAAATTTAAAATATGTGCTGTGCAAAGCTTGAGAACATACATCTAATCTTCCGTGTGGAGATTTTAAGGCTTGGGTTTCTTCTCCCATGGTATTTGTCTCTTGCAGTGTGAATGATGTCATAGCTGTTGGGCCCTCCCACTTCTACGCCACCAATGACCACTACTTCTCCGACCCTTTCTTGAAGTATTTGGAAACATACTTGAACCTACGTTGGGCAAATGTTGTTTACTACAGTCCAGAAGAAGTTAAGCTGGTGGCAGAAGGATTCGACTCAGCCAACGGGATCAACATTTCACCTGATAAAAAGTATACGGCTCTTCACGTGGTAGCTCCCCCTTTTAAATAAATCGTTCCAAAAGCCAAATCCCTTCGCTTCACTCTACCACTTTTAATTTTATGTCTAACAATATGGTTTTCATATTAAATAACACTATAGTAGAATGCTTTGATGTTTCAAATACAAGACAAAAAGGAAATATTCCAGGTTTTAAACTTCCTCCTTCCAAACAGAATTTAAAATTATGGACTAATGCCATTCTGTTGGCTATGTTATTCCATCATCAGGATGATTCTAAACTGGCTTAACGATTTCCCTGTGAATGGCTATGCAACTTGCTTATTTATTTTCTGTACCCAAACCATTTCATGCTTCTCACTCACCACCACAATACACCCAGTTACTATTTTAAAGTAAACATTCTCTAAGACATCTCTCAAGCATAATGGTTACACTTGAGGGTTTTGGACTTACACAGGAAAGATACCAGTGACTTCACTGCGAATCCCACTTATTTAAATACTTGTATAAAAGTTCTGTAGAATGAGGTCCTATGAGTAGACCTCATGTGCATTTTTTCATATTAGCCTGAATATATGTTGCCCAATTGTTTACCAAAAGTTCTCTCCTTACATTTTTTTTTAAGAGTTATTTATTTGACTTATATCAGTACACTGTAGCTGTCTTTAGACACCAGAAGAGGTCATCAGATCCCATTACAGATGGTTGTGAGCCACCATGTGGTTGCTGGGAATTGAACTCAGGACCTCTGGAAGAGCAGTCAGTGCTCTTAACCGCTGAGCCACCTCTCCAGCCCTCTCTCCTTACTTTTATGTGCACAATCACAACTTAGAAGAAAGGGTTTTTAATTCTTAAGGGTTTTGTTGTTTTGTTTTGTTTTTTCTGCCTTACTGCATTGAACAAGTTAAGTACCACAATGTAATGGGCTCTGAACTTGACATTCTTTGGTGTTCTTGTTTTGTGATGCAATCTGTTTTCACCCTTTTAGTATGGAAAACAAATATAGATCATTCAGACCATCTCCAATTGGCCCAGTCTGCCCTATCCAGTCAAATCTCTATTTTCTCCACTTCTAGCTGCTTTCAGCCTACCTCTGTCTTTGTACTCTGGCCGCTTGTGGTCCTTGTATGGCTGACTATGCCTTGCTCGACTCTGGCTGCAAGCGTCCACCACAGCGCCAGCTGGAAGGAACATACCCAGTCACTGTTGGACTCAGCCAGCCTTTGATATCAAGCCATTTCTTTATTCTGAGTATTAGAGTCCAGCTCCCTGTCAGACCAAGGGAAGAAAGGTCTGGACTTCCCGTCATGGGGTAGCTCCCCACTCTTGTTTCTGTTTCCACACTTACTTCCCATAAGACAGTTAGCTCTTCATATGGCTGATGCCCATCTGTAGCTCACACCCCTTTGCCCTGTCTCAGTGGATTTTGTGCAAGTGTTTCCCCTTCAACGGTCTGTCAGCACCCTGACATTTCTTCAGTCTCTAGAACGGAACTGTTTTTCACGGTGCTGTTGACTCAGGTGTACATGAGCTCAGACCATTGAACTGGTCAATGCATTGGAAATGTTTGCAGACCAAAGTTATGTCCCTTCCCTGTGTGCAGTTCACACAATCTGGTATTGTTGCCTAATCCAGAGAGACTGCTCAGTGACGATTGAGTTCCAATTCCACGAGTTAGCGCCACTCCCTGCCCCTCAAGTATAGACGTGCGACTCTGGATTAATACTTATCGTTAAGACTCTCTATGTATTAATATTTGATTATACTCTAGCACATATTAAGAAATAATAAAGTATTCCATAGCATATAATTCTACACATACATGAGAGAAATATTAAATTATATGGTGCAAAGTAAAAGCTTTTTCTTTAAAAAACAAACTCTTTTGATTATTTCAGTGGCAAATATTGTGAAATTTATATTCGATTGAATTTTTACAAACCCTTTGACAACTAATTTAATAACCCCATGATTGTTATAGTAACACTAAACTGATTTTGAAAGCTTATTATTATTAATTATTATTATTGTTGTTATTATTTGATAAAAGTTAACCTTTATCAAGCATTCCTGCAGGGCATCCCATTGAACTCCTAAGCAGGGTTCAGGATCTTCTCTTTTCTGCTGTATTAAGACGTCTTTGATGTCAGGAAGTACTAACTAGTGTCTTTTCTGAACAGGTATGTCTACGTTGCTGACATATTGGCTCACGAAATCCATGTTTTGGAAAAACAGCCTAATATGAATTTAACTCAACTAAAGGTAAATATTTAATTTTTCTGTGTAGATGTTAATTAAATGTTCTTTGCAGTCTTGTAGTGAAGCTCACTATAAAAATATCACCCTATAATCACAATAGGGGTCAGACAGGGCAGCCAGCCTATGTTCTTCAGTGTCATCCTTCCAACAAGACAAAGTTGGTAGCTGCCACTAGAATGGTCAATGACTGCAGCCTGCAGTCGATTGAGTGATATTGACAACAGATTTGGGACTGTTCCATGATTTATTGATTACATCTAATGATTCCAATAAGACTTTCACAGTTGAAAAGAAATAGGTGAATCTTCAAGCGAAGATTTATGAACATCCAGTTTTTTTCAGTAATAAATGAAGGTAGAAATTGAGTTGCCCACCATTATTGTGTTCTGCCAACAAACATATTTTAGGGTGATTAAGAATTTCCCATCTTGCTTTGATGGACCTCCTTAAGCTAACTAATCATTGTGCATCTTTTAAAGCAAAAGGGGTTTGTTATGATTATCATTGGAATACCATATGGATCACACCAAATTTTCTTACGTTCAGGGAAGATGAAAAATGGCTTGAAGCCAGTTCATTAAATTTATTTTAAACGATATTGATGTCAGAAGGGCAGATGCAGGGAGGTGTGTGTAATGGCCCCACATATACAAGAGCAGGAAAGGTTAGCTCTAAATTATTTAATCAGGTTGCTTGCGTCATTTAGACATTGACATTATTTCTTCTTAAGGTTCTGCAGTTGGGCACGCTGGTGGACAATTTATCTATTGATCCTTCTTCAGGCGACATCTGGGTCGGCTGTCACCCTAACGGCCAGAAGCTCTTCGTGTACGACCCGAACCATCCTCCCTCGTCAGAGGTTCTTATATTTTGAATTTTTCTACCTTAATTATTCAAGTCCTTTGAACTAATAATGGAATAAACTGTCACTAGGATGATTTGTTAGTTCTTTTAAACCAATAATACAATAAACCTGGGAGGTAGTTTTGTAATTGCTTTAAGCCAATAATTGGCAGAATGTTACATTGCTCAAATGCTTTGAGAAAAGTAATCTTTTGATGTATTAAATTATGGTGGAAACTAGTCAAAAGTAATTTTTATAAAGACACGGGTCCTGTTCATGTTCATGTGGTATTCTGGCAATCTTAAAAATATCTGGTTTATTGTCGGCTCAGCACATGACGTGAGCTTTGTGCATGTTGAAGTAGCATCAAAGTGGGCACAGTGGTGGGAGCCTATTTCTATTAAGGTTGAATTGCTGTAATCACACAAAATCCTGTGTTGGCATGGCATGACTAGGTGCTTTAAAAGGTTCTTTCTTTGAACGTTGGAGAAAGTGCTTTAATTTAAGTATTAAGGAGATTGGTAACTGCTGTTTCCAGCAGCATGCCTTCTTAATCATGTGTCATTGGGGAACACAAGGGATTATTGGCATTCGAGTGGCATGGGTGTGTGGGCTCTTTATTAATCCTTTGTATCTCCTGGGTAGGTTCTCCGCATTCAGAACATTCTATCCGAGAAGCCATCGGTGACGACAGTGTACATCAACAACGGGTCTGTCCTCCAGGGTAGTTCTGTGGCAACCATATATGACAGGAAACTTCTTGTAGGCACTTTATACCAGAGAGCCTTGTACTGTGAACTCTAATTTGTTGGCATGTAAGTGCAATAAGTTTTAACAAAATGACCTTTCGATTAATGACTAATTCTGAGGGTATTTAACCATCAGTACTGACCTAGTAAGACACCACATACGTAGTTCCTTTTATTTCAATAATTCTGATTCCCCACAATTCTGATGCACTTTTAGCGTTAGAAGAAAACGAACTTTATTATTGGTTTTGTTTGTTTGTTTGTGTTATGCCGATCCAGCGAGAAAGAAGAAAGCTGCTTTTCTATGAAGTGAGTGTATTTTGCACAGAGGGGTTTCACCTCCGTGCCACCACCCTGTAGGAGTCCACTGAAACAGGGAGTGTTATAAAAATGTCAGTGGCCTCGGTCCCCATGCTGTGACTACTGAATGTGTTCAAGACTACTGACAGATAGCATTTCCATGTTTTGTACCTCCAGCTTTGTTTACTGTTTTACGAATTAGAATTGTATTAAAGGCTAACCAAAATCCAGGGGGTTGTTTGTGTTTGATTCCCAAGGGAGATCCTCAGGAGGAGGCCGGGGGGAGGGGATTCTGTTGGACAAGAATAAATGACCATGTTAATTTCTCATAAAAGCTGTATGTAAAGGGACTCTTTATTGGAAAAATAAAATAAAACAACCGACTTCTATAGCTCGACTTATTTAATTATTTATTCTTTCATTCGAAACAGAATCTCAGGATGTACCTCTAACTGGCCTGGAACTTAATATGTAGACGAAGGTGGCCTCAAACTCACAGACAAACCTACCTATGTCACAGCAAACCTTCAAATGTTCAAAATTCTTAAGGAGTCTTCCGCAGGTTCTGTTCCTAAATACAGTCCCATTTTTGACACAAAGAGGAGATAAAGGCTTGGAGCTGGTATCTTACTTCTTACCTGCCCAGCAAACAGAATTATGACCAGAAGCCAGAAGAGCCATAGTTAGATGTCTAGACCTGTCTGGTTTGCAGCAACTACACAAAGACAGGGTCAAGATGCCAGAATCAATAGAGGAACATTTCTTTCCACTGAATCTCCAAAAAGCCTTCTTGCATCCTGAAGAGAGACATTAACGTATTTCTTTCCATTGTCACTTTGTATTTTTTTTTAAATTAAAGTTTTATTATAAAGGACTTCCCCGTGAATCACCATTGTCTTCTCAAAGCCTTTTGTTTCACTTTCCCCCCATCTTCCTCCTCCAAGATGCTGGGCTGTTAGTTACCAAATGTCCAGCAATTGAGAAATGTTTCCCTCATTATTTCACTTAATCTTAATTGCAGCCTGCAGGGAGTACATGTCGATATTGTACCATTGTTAACATTTCACAGCCGGTCAAGGTCACACACCTCCTGAGGGTGAATATCAATCTGTTTCTAATGCCAGACCCCGTGCCATTAGCAATTACATGAAGCTACTGCCATCGAGCCAATGCGTCATAGTTACCTTTTCCCTATGGTAAATAGTGTGTTCTTGGTGTGCTTTGTGTGTGTGTGTGTGTGTGTGTGTGTGTGTGTGTGTGTGTGTTTGAAAGACACTGATTTGAGTTCTGTGTTTTGCTGTATAATTTAATGGCTTTCAAATGGAAATTGCAGAAGTATTCTTAAACTTTGACTCTGATTCATTTAGCCTGTATTTGTATTTATATATTTCTGTTATTTATTATTTTTTTGATTTTTCAGTTTATTCAGATAGGAATGAATTGAGAGTATATTTCAGGCCAAGGGAATTAATACTCCTTGCCACTTCCATTATCTAAGGAGAAAATGTTAGGTCACAGATGACTAAGCCAGGATTAAACAATGTTTACCTAAGGATACAATCCAGGAAGGGGATGCTTTTGATTTTGGGGGATGTAAACAATGGCTATCTATCTAAAAAGACACATTCATAAGAAATACCAGCGTACAATAGGCATCAGGTGAATGCTTCTCATTCTTACGTTTACTCAACATTTCATTTGTGGAAAAGTGGGTCTGCATTAATAAACATTTGCCTTGCTTATCCTAGCCAAGGAAAGGTTTTTAGTAAATCCTGATTTGGGGTATTATGGGTATGAGAGATTGTTTTTACCAACTTTAAATATAGTGTGTGTTTATTTACGATGACCTTTTTATGATCGTATGCTGACAGAATGGATTGGGCGATTAAGTCATCATTGCCCAAAACAGAAACCGAAGGTGGGATTTGGCACTCCTAAGGGTTGTACTTCTTCCCTCTGTAAACTCTACAAAAAGTATCAGTGACTTCCAAGATGAACCAACAGTCTTATCTCGTCCTGCCCTTCTCTTCTCTCTCTCTCTCTCTCTCTCTCTCTCTCTCTCTCTCTCTCTCTCTCTCTCTCTGTGTGTGTGTGTGTGTCTCTGTATGTGTCTGTGTATGTGTGTGTCTATGTGTCTCTCTGTGTGTGCCTGTCTGTCTCTCTGTGTGTGTGCGTGTCTGTGTATGTGTGTGTCTGTCTCTCTGTGTGTCTGTCTGTCTCTCTGTGTGTGTGCATGTCTGTGTGTGTGTCTGTCTCTCTGTGTGTGTCTGTCTCTGTGTGTGTCTGTCTGTCTGTCTCTGTGTGTCTGTCTGTGTGTTTATATACATGTGTCTGCACAGGTCAGGGGAGGACATTCAAGTGTCTTCCTCTATTGCTTTACATTGCTTGCCTTAACCTGAGCTTTCTTAGCATTGGGGTTACTGGGGTTACAGCACCTGCAACCATGCCCAGCTTTTAAGTGGGACTGGAGATTCCAACTCAGAGCCTCTGGTAACCACTCCGACCCACTCAGCCACCTCTCCAGCCTTTATTTGTCTTCCTCTTTCCTTTGATAAAACCTCAGCTGTTTTATGATTCATGAGTGCTTAATAGAGGGAACAAGGAAAGTGAAATCATCTATGTGGTATTATTTTCATTTTTCTGTTGGTTTGTTTTGGCATGGGCTAATCGTTCCTGATAACTACTCTGAGGATGATCCTTTCCCTGGATGTTGATGTGCTCAGTCAGTCCTATCTTAAAGCAAGCACCCACTGAGCACCATGCAGAAAGCAGGGGCGACTGCGTTACAGCCCCCACCCCACCCCACCCCACCTGCTTTCCTATGGTTCCTTGCACTTTTCATTCCTGATACAATTTTTAGGTAAGAATCTGTGTGTGTGTGTGAGAAGAAGAGGGCCCTGTGTGTGTGTGTGTGTGTGTGTGTGTGTGTGTGTGTGTGTGTGTGTTCACATTAATAGTCTTGCTACAGTCTTGCTTTTGCTCTGGTTCAAGTTTTCTTCCAATGTGTTTAAGTTTCATTCTTTTATTATGAGTGATTTTAAACACCCTTAGGTGGGGGCAGGATGCATTCTTCACTCTCAGCACTCTGGAAGCAGAGGCAGGGGGCTTTTAGTAGACCCTTTTCTTGTGAATAGGAATTATTTTCTGTTTTAAAATGTGCTTTCGTGCTTTTGGTGCAGGTATACATGTGTGCCACGTGTGTACCACATGTGTACCACGCGTGTAACACATGTAAACAGTATCCATGGAAACAGAAAAACAAACCAACAAACCTCCAAAAAACAACAACAGCAACAACAAAGTAAACAACAAAGAAAACAAAACATAAACCCATCAGATCCCCTGGGCCTGCCTGGAGTTACAGTGGATTGTAAGCTGCCATTTGCTGCTGGGAATCAAACCTGTATTGTGTGCTGTAGCAGTCAGTGTTCTTGACTGCTGAACCGTCCCTGTGGCCTTGGGATTCTGTACATGTCAAAAATAGAAACTTTTTCCATTGCCAACTTTTAATAATAAAATTGTCAGGTTTTTTAGTTTGCAGTAGTAGAGAGAACTCAGGGACTCCTGCATGTTGGAAAGCACTGTTTGTGACCCATGCTCCCAGCTCCGTAATTCTTAGTGGAGTTTGGCAGCTCAAGAAATTGTGCCACTCGTTAGAACAGAAAGCAAACAAAGACTTAGACATTCAAAGTATTGAGAGAATGGAATCTTAGGGAAATGTTATTGCTCCCCCTCAGATCCCCTAGCTTCACTTAAAAACAAAACCCCGCATCTCACTAGAGTATCAAACCCCAGCCTGGCTTTGAACATTCAGTCTTCCTGTCCTAACCCGATGCATACTCAGCTGATTTCTCCAGGGTGAAGCTACAAATCGCTAACATTGAAAACCATCCAGCTGTACACTGATCTCCCAGGAAGACTTTTGGAGGAGACGCCTCTGATGAATGGGTCATGACAAGTCCCAGACTTTTCTGGGAGGTGAATCACAAGTTGTCAGAACTTTCTGCACCCTCTAGCCTCAGATCCTGCTAAAGGCTGCATGGTCACGTGTTCCGCAAGGATGGATAAATTCACTGACTATTGATGCTTCTACTTCCAGGTACCTTTCACTCGCTTCTTTGTCCCATCAACATCCTCATGGCCTAGCCTCAGAGAGGTGGGTTCAAGACCTGGGCTGAGCTTTTCTGTGTTTCACTTACTTGAGAATAAACTCGTGAAAGACTTAGTGACTGGCACATTGTACGGCGAGCAAAATGAGATCTGCCTGATACCAAGATATTTCTTGAGAAAGAACTAATGCTATCATATTTTTCCGAGACCTGGGTCCTATTGGGAGAGCAGTGTGTTTTACCTATGCTGAGCCATTCTGTCCATCGTCCAATATTTTACTTAGGCTTATCCTATAGGTCAGGGGCTACCTTCTTCTCAATAGCCTTAGTCCTTTCAAATCTCCCTATTTCAAACAAAAGAGGCTCTTTGTTACTGAATTCTACTGCTGCTATCTTCTATTAGTAACTAAATACAGATGGTCTTTGAAGATGCAGTGTTCCCTAAACTCAAGTGCCCTCAATGGAAAAAAAAATGTGCTCTTCACTGGTAGGACCTGAAGTCCACAGAAGAGTAAGACTCTCCCATCAAAACTACTAAGTCATTATTATTATTATTATTATTATTATTATTATTATTATTATTGTTGTTGTTGTTGTTGTTGTTGTTATTGTTGTTACTATTACTACTACTACTACTACTACTACTACTACTACTACTACTACTACTACTACTACTACATTCTGCTCATCCTCCAGATTGCCAGACAGATGGACTTGGACTCTCCTCATGTCTAGCACCCTGAAGGAACCAGGAAGGTACAGAGCCAAAGTTCAGGTCTAGTTCCTTGAGAAGCATGAGTCATAGGGCTTGGTTTTCAGTATTTTCTCTCGTTTAGGGCGTTTCAGGAACAATTTCTCCTCCTACATCCAGCTTGCCAGAACCCGAAGCTGTAGTGTAAACTCTGGATTCTCAGGCAGTTCTCCTACCTCAGTTTACTGGAGGAGCTGAGGTTACTTAAGCTCTGTGACTTTAAGAAACAAACTCCCCACCTTGTGTTGACTCCAGCTTGGCTGATCTTAGACTGGTTTAAGGTCTGGAACTAGAGCCTCCTGAGGTCCAAATCCTAGGCAGAAATGTGTTCTTGAACTATTCCAGGCAGCCTTGGAATCTGCACCTTTAAGTGGCCTTGAACTATCGGCAATAAAGGTGGACTTGAATCAGAAAAGCAAAAATTCCCTTGAAACTCAAACAAACAAGTAGCTTTGTGCCCTTCTCATGGAAGTGGCCTTGAATGTTAAAGCAGGAGAGAGCAAAACCCTCAGGACTGCTAGGAGGGGACAGCGCACCTGCCAGGAGGTGCAGGCAGGCGGGGCGCAAAGGACTGATCAGTGGGCGGGACCAGGGCGTCCGCGCCCAGGGAGGGGCATGAGACTCCGCGTTTTTTGCAGCAAGGCACCCAGACACCATGGGGAAGCTAGTGGCGCTGACCTTGCTGGGGGCCAGTTTGGCCTTAATGGGGGAAAGGCTTCTGAATTTTAGGTGAGTGGACATCTCCATGGAGACGTCTTTAGCTCTCTTTCCTTTCTAGTCCATGTCAGGGATGACCCACTTCCAACTTACTAGCGGGTGGAAAGGAGCAGTTTTGGACCTCAGTCCCTAATGAACTTCTCCTTGAGACTCACCCGTTAGGAAAAGGGACAGCTGCTCGCCTTTCTAGGCTGCCAGGGTAGGAAAGCCCACAGTTGATCTCTGTTCCAGGTCTTCTGTTGCACTGCCTTTGTGAAATGCTAAAGTCCTCTGCAAGTGCTGAACTTGGGGGAGGGGCCCAGACTAGCAGCTGGGTGTTTATGACTGACTCAGACACTGAAAGTGCTGTGTGTTACAGAACCCATGCCACTTTGGAAGATGAGCCAGGACACGGGGAAGAGAGCTCCAGGAAAATGGGGAAGAGAGCTGAACCCCGCAGACAGAAACTGGCTTGGAGGGTGGTTGACATTTTGAAGTAGAAGATCCGGCAGGGACAGCCATCCCGGAATTAAACTCATTTTGATCTGAAAGAACTTTTAAAACAAAACAAAACAAAAACGCTTTTTTTTTGTTTTTTGTTTTTTTGTTTGTTTGTTTTTGTTTTTTTGTTTTGTTTTGTGTTTTTTTTTTTTTTTTTTGTTTTTTGTTTTTTGTTTTGCCTTATTGCTACATGGGGCTGAGGTCTTTGCTTGCCATCAAGTTGTTTTTATTCTTTCTCTGAGGAGGCACTGGTCTCGGAGGTTTGCTGCTGCAATCTGTTCAGATACTTGATATCTGTTGGCAACACTTTGTAGTCCAGCTTGAGAGTGCTCATTGACACCCTTCCTCCCCAAATAACAAATGACAGAATCGTCAAGTAGTAAATTTAAGGGTGTCACACACGCACACACACACACACACACACACACACACACACACACACACACACACCACGTCTGGTACAGCTAGGGTGATCAACACCTGCTCCCCTACCCCATCTGAGTTACAACTGTATCCCGAAAGAGTAATTTTTATAAGTGATCAAAAGGTAAATCTAACTTCAGTCTTCATGAATATCGTTTGATTAATATTTTAAATTCTACCTAGCATTTAGAACACTGTTGCACTGCAAAATAAGGGTACTGTGCTGAAAAGTATTTTGGCTAGTGCCTTTAATAGTAAGTCAGCATAGGATTAGTTGAAATGAGCTAACAGCAAAAGTGAACAGTTCAGCTCCTTGGAGACCTCAAAGAAATTGGGATTTTTTTTTCTCCCTACTGGAGGAAGAAGGTCAAAAGAAAACAAGAAAATATGAAGGGTGGTAAGTACAGATTCATAATAGGTAATATTTAGGACTATGATGTAATGCTATTTTATTCCTTTAAATGAAGAGTGTTGTTCGGTTCTGCCTAGCATTAAGTGGGGGTCTTATATTTCTTATAGAATTGTGCTGTGTTCCTTCAGCAATAACTGTGAAGTCAGCTTCTGTAGGCACAGTGCTCATGTGAGACAGATCACGGAACTAGAAATCAGAGGCGTTGCCTACCTATCTGTATGGCACCCATGAAAAGAAGCATCGTAATTTTCACCACAGAACAGTGACTGAAAGACCTCCATTTCTACAGTTCAGACATTGACTTGGGATGAGGTGCTTTGACCTCCATGTTGGTTTCTTCGTGTTGATTTTTATCTTCTACAGAGAACGAGTTAGTACCTCTCGAGAAATAAAGCCCACAGAACCACAGAACTGCCACTTGATTGAGGGACTTGGTGAGTACATGGAGGTAGTGGGATTTCTTGGTCGTCATTTCCCTGCATCTACTAAATCATTTAATTTCCTATTACTTCTTGGTACCTCCACGTACAGTCTCCATGGAGTTTCCATAGACCACCATCTAAATGGCTTTCCTCAGACTGCCTCCTTAAGGGCATTTCTCCATCATCTGATGAATTCCACTTACTATTTCTTCTCTACTGACTCTCCTCCCTCCCCCTCCTCCTCCTCCTCCTCCTCCTCCTCCTCCTCCTTCTTCTTCTTCTTCTTCTTCTTCTTCTTCTTCTTCTTCTTCTTCTTCTCTCTCTCTCTCTCTCTCTCTCTCTCTCTCTCTCTCTCTCTCCTTGGCAATCTTGAAGTCAAGTATCCTTTCCTTCATCATTTTCTGGTAAGCACTTCTCAGATATATCCAGACTTTCAGCCCACCTAGATTTCTTTCAAAATTATGAATCTGGGGGGGGGTGGTGGCGGGATGGGGTGGGAAGAAAAAATATGAATATCAACTCTGCAGCTATACCTCCAGCCTCACAAACTGGAAGTCTCCTCTCCCCATTGCTGAGGCCAGTTTTGATTATTTAGATTCTGATTTAACTGGCATCAGCCTCACAACCCTGACACTCCTTCTGCAGTTCCTCAGCCCAAGACTGGCTCTTAAACCCTTTTCTACAGTGTGGCCCATCATCCTCTGGAAACTTGGTTAAAAACCTGAGGACCATTGGTTTCCTCTTTGTTCCTCCTGCTCCCACAGGAGACCAGCAAGCAGCAGTCTCCTCTGTGCCCACAGACCTCATCTCCTTGGCCCTGCAACCTTGTTTACTTGGGCTGCAAGCCTCCAGTTTTACTACTAGGAAAGAAAACGACAATCCAGTCAGAGTCTGCTCACTGTCCGAGAATAGGAATGCACTCCGTCTTTCTCATCTTCGCTGTGACATTTTCTTCCCCATAGTTGAGCACTGCAGTCAACTACAGGTTCCTCTCTCCTCCTCATTCTCACAGCAGGCCGAAACTCAGTTCGAATCCACGCCTACCACCGAGCTTATTTCTGAGCTGGTGTTCTTGTTCATTATCAGATTGTAAACTCCTAGGGTCAAAGACTTTATTTATTGGTATGAGCTAAGACAGCTTATTTTCTGATGTGAATCTGTGTTTTCTTTTTCTTGTTAAAAGACTTTTTAAAGAAGCAGAAAAGTAGCCCCTTGGTTTGGGGTTTTTATTCTTTTACCTCCTACCTTGTCTTTTCTTTTTGTTCATTTGTTTATATTAGTTTTGATTTTTGAGATAGTTTCTCAGGTATCTCAGGGTGGCTTTGAACCCATTATCTACCCAATAATAAGCTGAGCTTCCCACCCTCTTGCCTCCACTAGTGCTGGGATCATAGGGGTGCCCTATAGTGCCCAGTTTGTGTGGTGGTAGGGATAGGATCCCTGTCAACTGAGCTACATCGACAGCCCTGTTCCAGGCACTTAAAAGTGGTTTGTGCTGCCAAGTAGGGACTGAAGGATGGCGACACTCCCTAGGTAACTGTGGTGTTTCAGAAGCCAAGTATTAAAGGGATTCTATTGGAAAGGCGTGAGCATGTGCAGCATATGTGGACTTCTGAGGTTAGCTGGCCCTTCGACCACCTTAGGGCAGTTTGGGAAGTAGCAAGCGTCAGAAGGAGGCTCAAGGTGTCTCCAGAGAAGCTGCACCAGTACTCTGTGTGTTCCAGCCCAAACAGTGGCCTCAGGTCAGAAGTGACGGGATCGTCAGTATTTAAAAGGGTTACAGGAAATTATCCAGAAGGTTACGTTCTGCTTGATTTTTAAGAACCTTCTCTAGGATCACAGTACAAGTCTTAACAGACAATAGACAATAATGGCTCCAGTGCATTTTTTTTAATCAGTCTTATAAAAATGAGGCTCTCGATTCAAGCCCCAATAAAGACCCAAAGACTGACTCTCTCTCTCTCTCTCTCTCTCTCTCTCTCTCTCTCTCTCTCCTCTTTATCTCTTTCTCTGCCTTTCTCTCTCTGTGTCTCTGTGTCTCTCTTTCTCTCTCTCTCCCTCTCTCTCTCTCTCTCTCTCTCTCTCTCTCTCTCTCACACACACACACACACACACACACACACACACACACACACAAGGCAACAATAAACAAAAGCAAAAATTTTTTAAATGGATCAGACTTAATTTAATATGAACGGCAAGGCAACAGGACATTCACCTACTTGCTCACTCTCTGGATCAGTGGTTCTTAGCCTCCCAACACTGCAGCCCTCTTATATAGTTCCTCATGTTATGGTGGCCCCCATCATAAAATCAGTTTCTTTGCTACTTCATAACTGTAGTTTTGCTATTGTTGTGAATCACAATATGAATATTTTTGACAAGAGAGGTTTGCCAAAGGGGTTGAGACCCACAGGTTAAGAGCCACTGGTCTACAGAGTAACAGCCATGCTCACTGCATGTGTATTTCTCAAAACGTGAATCTGCCAAGCAGTTTAGGGAAATAATTACATTGTGAGATTTTTAATGTCTACTGTAATTCTCAAATTATATAAGTTAGCTAAAGTTGAGAAACTAAAGCTACAGTAAATACTGTAAGGCATAGGTCAAGTGCCCTGATTACCCAAATAGTTTAATAGGCTTATATGGGATGAAAAAAAAATGATTTAACATTGGCACATTTTACATCTGTCGTGTGTTTATATTTTATGCTTGAAGAACTGAATATATTAGGATGAATGCAGTTCATTTGTTAATAAAAACAATGCTGCTGGTTGTGTAAAAACAAAACAAAGCAAAACAACAAAAGCAGGAAGTTCTCGGGTCAATGGTGTGTACCTACAAGTGCGGTGTTAACTCCTTCGCAAACACCTGTTCTAGCCACACAGATCTTTGAAGCCCGTATCTATGCTTTTCATGGAAGACACTGATTAAATTAGTTGCCTGATGGTCCATATATTCGCTTGGTTTAAGGATTAGGATAGTTTCTTCCATGCTTCTGTAGTCTCTGTTGTATAATGCTAATCTCCCAACAGCACATTTTTATTATCGACGTTCTAAAAATCTTATTGCAACAGAAGATGCCGGTAGGTAGAATATTACTAAATGAAAACTGACCAGAAGAAGGTGACTAAATATTTAAGTAGAGATAGCTAAGAAGACACTAGTCACAAGCTCTATGTACTTGATGGTAGAGGGTTTAATGTAGCAATGGAGGGACTGAAGGACTTTAAGTGGAATACAGCAGACACATAGCCAAATAAAGTTCTTTTCTCTTTTTTTCTTTACAACTAGATGGGTTTTAATTGTTATTTAAATTATTTCTACTTTGTGTGTGTGTGTGTGTGTGTGTGTGTGTGTGTGTGTACAAATGAACAACTCTAGCAAGGTTCAACTACTCAAGAAAACACCAATACAGAGCTAGAATGTATCCAGGAGGACAGTATCAAAGGGAACTGAGCCCAAGCCAAAATGGGACTGGATTTGGAGCTACACGAAGGAGCATGAGATTTGTACAGCTAGCTCTAGCAGGCCTTTAGAAGAGAAGCCTTAAGGTGGGGGAGTGATACGGTTAACTTAGCAGTCTAGAAAGATGTGTTGACAGACAATGGCCTATGGAAGCAAGCTAGCCTAATCGGAACTTGTTGTAGAAACCTGGGAGTACATATATGATAAATAAGTGAAGGTTTGGGGGACGAAAGAAAAGGGGAGGTGGAAAAGATAGCTCCAGGTTCCCTGCTCTGGGAACCTGAGGATGGAGGTGCTGCTATTCATTGTCGATGAAAGATGGAAAAGATAAAGGAAGACGAAGTGTCCAGATCTGTTAGGAGCCTGTTGAGCATGAGAAGCCAGGTGGCATGTTCAGCACTGGATGACCGTTAGGAGTCTGAACTTGCAAGAAGGACTTGATGCCGATCAGAGAACCGAGGACAGGTGGGTGGCAGCTGAAACTGCAGGACCCGGCTGTTGCTCGCTCTGCCTTGAGAAGCAAAGTAAGGGCAGGCAGACTTTATTCTATATTGAGAGCCGAGTGAGAGATAAAGGCAACAGGAAACTAAGAAGGGGTAATCAGAAAGGTGGGAGAAATACCAAGGAAGTAACCGACCTGCAGTGCTGAATGACTTTACTCCATGTGTGGGTTTTCCCAGAGTGCATTTCACTCCTTATGGAAATAGCATCAAGCTTCGCAAGGCATCTGGGCACCGAGGTAGGTAAATCTTGATGAACCCAAATGCTCAGGGGATGGGACGCTCTGTTTAACTTTAGTTTTCACATTACTAGTTGGGGATTAGCTTCTCTCCGATCTCCGGTCTTCAGCTCCTCTCACTCGCCCGCCATTCTATTGGTTCAAATTTACATTTTCTTTGGCTTTGTCCTGGTTTTCTTTTCCACATCCACCCATATTCTCTCCCAGTCGCCTAGTGACAACCTAGTCATCCATTTCCCCAGGTATCCATTTCCCTCGTGTTCCAATTATTGTGGCTGTGTAACACACAGCCCCACACTTCATGACACTGAACAGTACGTTAGGACATAGCAACACACACCTGTAATTCCAGCATTCAGGAGGCTGAGGCAGGAGGATCATGAGTTCAAAGTCCTTCTGTGCTACCTAGGGAGAAACTGTATCATGACAAACAAGAAAATTTTAGGTTTTTTTCTTGTCTTCAGTATTGGCAGGGTTTAGTGAAGAAAGTCCAGTTGTTCTATTTGTACTAGCAGAGATGACTCAGAGGTTGGTAATAAGCCACCTGGGACCCCCTGGCTTTTCTCCTCATCTTTTCCATTCTTTACATCCCTTGCTCTGTAGCTTTGAATAACCAGACTTCTATATTTTACTTCAGGGCACATCCTTGAGACAGTGGAGGAGGGAGAGAAAGGAGACAGAAGGAGGAAGAGGAGGGAAGAAGGAACACGAGGAGGAAGAGATGGAGGGACAGACTAGACCAGGGCAGCTATGGCTATGAAATGTAGCCTCTGACGTCACATGACATTGTATTTACCCCTCTTGATTTGTCAAGACAATGTCAAAATTCCTTCAGGCTTTAGGGGAGAGAATTTAGACCTTGCCTCACTGTGGAAGAGTGTGAAAACTCACATCATCTGGTAGAGTGTGAAGCTGGGCTCTGATGTCTAGTTAGCCATATTAAATTTCTTTCTACTAGATACAGTCCTCTGGCCCATCCCTGCTCAAACAGTGTATACTTAGAACAATGTGCAAGGCTTTCAAGGAGGAGGTGATCTGACCCTACTCTTTCTCATTAAACTAACTGTTCTCCACAGCCTGTCCCAAGCCTGACTGTCACCTACTGAACCAATAATTTCTCAGTGTGATTGTACATGCTTAGGTCTGACAGGTTGTAGAATGAAGAATATTCGGCAGAGAGACTTCCAAGGGAAGCATCTTAGTGTTGACTAAACAATTCCATTCAGTAAGTAAGGAACAGTCTTTTTGTGAGGAATAACACAGACTTTCTCAGTATATATGCCGAGCAAGTTGTAATTTAAAGAATAAAACTAGGATATGATTTTATTTTTATAGGGTAGTTTGCTTTGCACTTTTCTCCTGAAAATGGAATTTTTAGGAAGAATTTAATGCTTGGAGAGACAGACATAAGTGTTCTAAGAGCAGCTATACCTGTGGGATTTCTGAAAGTTACCTTAATTTCCCAAGTAAATGGTTGAAATAGTCAGTGCATTTTCCCAAAAAAAAAAAAAAAAAAAAAAAACCTCGAAAGTTTGGGCTATTGAACTTCTTCTTTGAAGGCTCCACATATGCATCCTTGCGATTATTTTCTGTTTTGTGTTTTGCAGAGAATGGCTCTGAAGATATTGATATACTTCCTAGTGGGCTGGCTTTTATCTCCACCGTGAGTATCTGCCAACCGCTCTGATGCTCACATCAATAGCTGTGTAGACGGTGCATTAAAGTTTCCAGCTAAAGATGCCAGATGGACCCCTACATGCTCATCCCACCTCTGGGTAGACCAGTCAACTACAAAAGCCAGACTGCAATCTGGAGGGCTAATTAGAGCACCACAGGCATGCCTAACTCTGGCTGCCTCATGTGGGCAACTTCCTGTGGGCAGCTGCATGCTCGGTTAGGGTCTCCATAAATGTGTATTGATGTCCATTTGGCTCTCAGGCTGGCCTCCAGATCTGTCTTGTTGCTTCTCAGCTCTATCACTGACTTATTGGGGGGTACTTCAGTGTCTGGTAGTCATCTCACTAGCCAGTATTCTTGTCATGCCTGCTCATGTGTGCAGCTCTGTAAATGTTAATGAGTTTAAAAGTCAATAGGTGAGCTCTCAGCTATTCCTTCAATGTGTTTCCATGAGTAGAGTAGAAGATTATTTTATTCTTTATATCACTTTGTGAAGTTTTAAATGACTAGGACTTTATGCTTGGGAAGGAAGGAAGGAAGGAAGGAAGGAAGGAAGGAAGGAAGGAAGGAAGGAAGGAAGGAAGATCAGAAAAAGAAAGGAAGAACTATGTATTTACTACATATTGAAGGTTTCCATGCATCTATCAAGCCAATAGCTCATTGGGATAGGGTCTGAGATTTACTGGTTTTGTTTTTGTGGTGTTTGTTAAACATTGAAACCAGAGGTGTGTGCATATCAGGAACCCTACCAACTCGCTAAGTCCAGAGCTTTGGATTCATGATTTTGAAAAAGTGGATTTACCACACTTTCAGTGTGAATTTTGTTGCTGCTGCTGTTGTTGTTCTGGTTGCTAGAATTGCATGTGAAATATTCAATTGTTTACACACCACTAATTTCCATGAATTCTAAGTCTAAATATGTTTGACTGACTCAAAGAAAGACGTCCTATAGGTATCGTGATCTGAATTTGCAGGTTTGTAAGTATGCAGAGTATAGTACAGAAGTCTCCGTTGAATTTTAAATATGGAGAGGCAGGATTGTCGTTCTTTACTTTTCCTTCAAACTCAAGGATAAAACAAAACTGTCTGGAAAAGTCTCTTTTACCTTGACCTCAATTTTCTGTTGTTAAGTTTGATTTTCCTGGGCTATGCCAAAAAGACCTGCAAACGCCATTATTCTGTATAGTTAGGAGATGTCATTGCTCTTGGAAAGTATTTGTTGTTTCTATTCTATGCTTCCCCATGGCAGCAGAGATTCCAAGTCATTGCTAAACAAGAAGAACACATTATCATCCTGAGTACTGTGTGAGAGATGTGTGCGTGCCTGCTCTTCTCATCCTGCTGTAAACTGGCAACTCCTGCTTAGAGCTTAGAATCATGCTCTTTCGCTCTGCTTCTAATCTTCCTGCATTCGTTATCATGTTCTCCTTGCCTCTCCTAAGGCCTTCTTGACTCTTTTGACAAGGTTTAGAAGCTGCAGAGGCAGAAAAGGGTTCTATGGAGATAGATAGAGCATTTGTAAAGTGACAAAGAGCTTATCCCCACCCCCCAACCCTAGCCTTGGGACTTGGCATGCTTCTTACCCTCAAGATTACTCCCATCCTCCCATTTTGCCAGTTTAGCTTCTTGTTCTTGCTGAAGCCTCCCTGTGAAGGTACTCAGATTCTTCAGCAAGTCTTCCCTGGTTCTGTTGTTGGATAGGAGTGAGCTATCTATCCTAGGTACCACCATATCCTGATATGTTCTTGTTGCAATGTCATTCAACTTTAAGTTCTTTGAATCGGGGACATGGATGTGTTCATTAATGCTCCAGACACCCAGTCTAGTACTGAACATATGAAATCTGAGGAGGGCTTCATGAATGTCTACCCATATATGCAATAGACAGGAGGGAATCAGAAGCCTGTACCTCAAATCGACTGTCACTATTTCCAGTCATGAGTGGTATGGATGCATTTGCATGCTGTTACTGGCATCCAATAGGATTCCTGCCACCAGTTCTAACCCAACAGAATGCCATAAACAGAAACTTAAATCTTCTTCCAGAAATATTTCCTTAGCACTCTTAATCCCGTGCCTTACTGTTGCATCTGTTAAATCTTGTCTTTTCATTTTTTCTGCTTTCTTTGTTTGATGACAGTGTCCTCCTCATCTGTCTCTATGACACCATGGTGCTTTTAGAGATATGTTGCCTTCACGCACACATACAATGGTGTATGTGTCTCAAGGTAGTGTATCCCTATGTATGGAATGGCAGAAGAGCTTTACAATGAATGAGTCAAGCAAATAGCTTGAGGTCCCTAACATTTCCTCCTTTGGTATTGCTATTCTTTGATCCAAACACATTACTGACAAATTAGCTACAGAGAGAGAAATTTCATGGCCCAATGAATCAGTGACACGCTTAACTGAGGAGAATAAATATCCACCAGAGAGAGGATCTGGAGGGACGTGTTTGACTGGTTTTGGCAAGTCTACTTGAAGCTGACCTTAGGAGGAAAATGAAGAATGTAGGCTATAGTCCCAGAAAGAGGTTCTGAGTAGACATGCATATGAGGGGATTACTGGGGGACATGAAATAGCTGAAGCTTTATGAATAAAAGAAGTAGGAAAGTGCACCGGGAGAAAATGGGTCTAAGGACAGACCAAAGAAAAATCTAAGAGGCAGAAATAGAGACAGAAATTCTCTCTCAGACCTCTGCTTCTGACTTTTTGATATGAGTGAAGGAGGCACATGACAGTGTCTAGAACCCATAGCAGTAAATAGAGAAAGGACTGCCCAGGAAGACATTTTGAGACTGTTGCCATGACCTGTGGAGATAGTGTTTCCACAAAATACTAGAGGTACAATGTGGATCCCAGAGAAAGGAGAGTTGCAATAAATCAGGTAATAAGGTTGGGTGATATTGCTGAGAAATTTCTGGTAAAATAAAAAGATAAATACATATTTGAAGTAAGTAAGAAGGATGATTATTTTGAGGAATGAAAAATGAACAAATGAAAAATGAAAAATTCCAGGTCACGGAAGTCATTAATGAAAAATGTGGAACAGGGGATCAGGAAAAGAGGTGACAGGTTTAATAGAAGAGTAGAAGCATGTCTCATCCTCAAGAAAAGAGGGAGAAGAGAAGAACTGAAGGATTAGTCACAGAATGGAGTCAGCGGCAATTTCCATTAACTGCCATGGCGTTTCCAGAGAGGAAGGAGGCAAACGATAATTTCATGAGAAGCAGAATGGCACATGGACAGAATGGCATGAGATGAAACACATTTAGGATACATGTATGGAAAACAGAATGAAGTTTCTATGCCAGTGAATAAGAAATCCAATGGTGCATGGTGACTTCCAGATGATGAAGAGATATACTAAGAATTCTTCAAGGTGATTTTAGAAGCCCCCCTCTTTTCTTCATAATCATTATAGTATGTGTGACGGTGTCTCCCTATAGTGTTTACTGTAATATGTTGAGAATTTCAAACAATTTATTTGGATCATATTCACTCCAACTCTTCTCCCAAATTCTTCCCAGATTAATCCCCATATCCACACCCCTTCTCGGCTTCCCATCTCATCCCTCTTTTTAATAACACAAAGTTCACTTTGTGCTGTCTATGTACTCATTGGTATGGGACTACCTACTGGAACTTGGGTGAACCAAGGGCCATACTCCTAAAGAAAAAATAATGAAAGCACCCCCCCAACCCCAGTTGTCTCTGTGGACTGGGGGCAGATAAGGATGGAAACAGGAGGGATCAGGTGTAAAGAGGATAAAGGAAGGATGTCCTCCTTCTTAAGAGCTTGGCCAGGCAAAGAAAGGGCAGAGAGAAGATCCATTACAGAAACAAGTAGTGCGGCTACTTCAGAGAGATTGTTGACTTGGTGGGACAGAATCTGGCCCAGAAACAGAGTCTGAGAGTCAGGCCCTACCCATCCTTGCTCCAGGTGTGTTAAAGGAGGAAAATTTAAAAAAAAACCTGGAACTTCTCCCATGGTTTCAGAGATTTCCTTCCAACAGCACTGAGATACAAGGTTTGTAGGAGGAAGATTTCACGTAAAACTTGGAGGAGGCTAAAGAGATGGCCCAGCAGTAAGATCACTTAAGTCTTTGACAGAGTGCCTGGTACAGTGCTCAACACTAGCATGGCGGCTCACATCTGTCTAAAACTTGTTTTATGATATCCTACACCCTCTTCTCATCTCCAAGGCCGTCAGACCCCGACATGTGAAGGCCATACATATGCACTCAAACACTCATCTACATAAAACAAGAATGAACTAATCATTTCAAAAAAAAATGGGGTGATGTGGACAGGAGTGTGCAGAGGACACTGACCACCCCAAAGTGAGGGGCAACAGAAGGGCCAGTGAGTGTCTGTATTTACAAGGATAAGAGCAGAAAGAGAATTGGGAGAGACAGTAGAGTAGAAAGGAGAAAGTCTAACTAAGACTTAGAGAGGGGAAAAAAAAGCTAGTCTATTTTGAGTTAAATTAGAGTGACAGGGAAGAAATCTGAGTATAAGAACTGTTTAGTTATTGGATAGAAACCTCAAGGTTGGACACAGGGACCTGGGGTATGTTAAAGGTTCAGTTCCTTGTGGATGTCTATTGTTGATTGATAAAGACTTGGCCCTATGGGTACTGTTCAAAGTATTTGAATGAAGTTTTTGTACTCTTTAGAGTAAAGGTTCAAGGTAGAATTTTCAGACATTTCCTATAGCAACAACGTAAGTCAGAAATCTTTATGATGCTGACACCTGTGCTGACTTGTAGCTGGTACTATTTATGATAATATAATATAACTAGTGGAAGCATACGATCAATAGAATCAATAGAATTTGGATATGGAAACTATCAACTATCAAGATTGGAAAGAATCCTAGGCTGTGTAAGTTTCAGTTGCTTCATTTTACAGAAGAGTACCCCAAGACCTGGGCAGACCAAAGGACTCTAAGAAAGTAACACAGCTTGGTGCCCGGCATTGTAATCTGTGGCTTAATTCTTTCTAAGATAAAAAATGCTTCCTTTTCTCAATTGTGGCTTTTCCTGTATTCACAAACAAAGAATGGTGTTTCTGACCATGCCCCTCCCCCAGATCCCTGAATGGTTTTAGCGGACAGAGAACAATCCACCAAATCAAAATGAAAATGCAGAACCCGAAACATTTTTGTTTGTCTTTGAGATTTTGGCTGCTATAGGAAAATAGCGTTTAAATATGCGTAAGTGCGTACTTATTCTCTGTTTTCATAGGGACTAAAATATCCAGGTATGCCAAGCTTTGCACCAGACAAGCCAGGAAGAATCTTCCTGATGGATCTGAATGAACCATACCCAAAGGCACAAGCACTGGAAATCAGTGATGGGTT
This sequence comes from Rattus rattus, assembly GCF_011064425.1. Lineage (NCBI taxonomy): Eukaryota > Metazoa > Chordata > Mammalia > Rodentia > Muridae > Rattus > Rattus rattus. The sequence goes on from NC_046159.1 coordinate 133,349,656, forward strand.
CGACCAGGAGTCACTGAATCCCCACGGGATCAGCACTTTCATCGACAAAGGTACAACCCAAGTGACCAAGAGTAAGGGAGATTGGAAGGAAGAGGCGACATAGATCCCCTGCAGGGCAGCATTTATGTTAAAGGTATAGGCCAGGTGCTATTCAACCAAAGAAATGTAGGGAACATTTGCAAAAGTTTCAACGTTCACAAGAAACAGTTTTAAACATTGATCTAAAGAAGGAAGGCGAAACTGAGGCCCGGTGGTTTCCTTTCATCCACCTTTCTTCTTCACCTATAACCCGTTTAAATAAGAAATCAAACATATAAAGTGAAGGCCCTTTGACAACAATAGTATAACAGGGAAAAAAATCATACCATAAGAGACAAAGGAATAAATTGGAATCCTAGGAACTGAAACCCCAATTTTGTACCTAAAAATACTGCCAAAAAAGTGGGAAAAAAAGAAAACATGCTCAAAGAATGACAGATAAGACATGCGAGACAATATGTCTGATTCAGAGCTTCCACAGACCATATTTACAACTTGTTTTAATGACTGCTTTATTACTGTGAAGAGACACCATGACCCAAACAAGTTGGGGAAGAAAGGGCCTATTTGAATAAAGTAAGTCGGAGCAGGAACTCAAGCAGGGCAGGAATCTGGAGGCAGGAACTAGTGCTAAGGCCACGGAGGAGTGCTGCTTACTGGCTTACTCATTAGTGCTCGTTCAACCTGCTTTTTTACAGAACCTATGACCACTGGCCCGTGTATGGCAGTGTCCACAATGCGCTGAGCCCTCGTCAATTACTAATTAAGAAAAATGTCCAACAGTTAGGAAACATGGAAGCATTTTGCCAGTTGAGGTTCCCTTTCCAGTGGCTCTAGCTTGCGGCCAGTTGACATTAAACCCTCCAGCATGCCCCTCAACATCCGAGAGACAAATAAACTTATTTACATGTAGACAGGTTTCCGAAGAGACATTTCTCCTATGAAAGTATACAAACGCCAATTAAGATGTTAAAGGACATTTGACCATTTTAGCCATTTGTGAAATGCAAATGAAGTCAAAATAAGTCACTTCATGTACACAAGAATAATAAAAGGAACATGAGACTAGGTACAGGGCAGTAGGTAACAGGATCTCCCCATTGGTCTTCAAGCATAGACCCTAGTTTGAATCCTTAGCACCTACCTAAAAAGCCAAGTATGGCTGTTTATTCCTGAAACTCCAATATTGAGAGTGGGGACAAGTAGATTCTCAGAATTCACCAACCAGCCAGTGAGAGACCTTGTCTCAAGGCAATAAGGCAGAAAGTAATGGAGTAATGTCTTGCTCTAACCTTCATACCCTATAATGTACATGTACCACACATATATACATTACTCTACTGCTACTACTACTACTACCACTACTACTACTACTACTACTACTACTACTACTACTACTACTACTACTCACACACACACACACACACACACACACACACACACATGAGACAAGTAATAACAAATGTAAGTAAAGATGTGGAGAAATTGGGCTCCTTTGCTGGTGATATTGTGAGAGGTGCATCCACTTCCGGAAGCTGTCGGTCAGTTCAAAATCTGGTGTTATCATGTGACGCAGCAGCTTTGCTCTCTGGTGTGTGATCAGCAGAACTGGCAACACTTCTACACAAACACTCCTGCATCGATGTTCGTGTCAGCCTTTCTCCTAGTACTCACATGCCCATTAACTGATGAGCATGTAACATAATTTCTACAATAGGGCATCATTTGGCAATAGAAAGGAGGTGGTGGGGTAGTGTGCTGTGACATGCAAGGCCTTGAAAATGCTATGCCATGTGGAGTAGTCCAGTCACTGGGCAGAGGCTGGGAAGAAGGGGAAATGGAAAGGAACAGCTAAATAATGGGGGATTTATATGAGGGCTGATGCACATATTCTGGAACTAGGTAGTGCTTATTACTGCATAACTCTATGAATATACTAAAACGCACTAAATTTTACATTTTACAAGACTGAATTTAATGGTATGTGACTCATATCTCAAGAAACTACCCCAGAAACAAATCTTCTATTATCCACCCTGAAAATAGCCATGTCTGGTACATTTTGCTTGTTATAGTCCATAATTCCAAACTAATTTAAATGTAATATATTTGTGAATCCATTGAACATATATGGATGCCATTGTAGAAATAAAAAGGGTATCTCCCTCTCTTGGCATTCTTTGCTTCTACTTACTAGTTTTTACTCCTGTTTTCTTCTCAAAATATATTCACCATGAAAATGTATGCAACACATTCATTACTGGAATCGGAGATTCAAGAACTATAACCAAGACAGAATAGGAACTGAGCAAACAGGTATTTGGTGAGCAAGTGAATATGGATGCTGTAGCATCGGACAGCTTACACTAATACTCCATTTAATGAGATGGAGAAGCTGGGATTGGGAGAAATGTGATACAGGGTTGACTTCTCTGAGGAAATGGCCAGGTGGATTCATTTATCTTGTGTCTCTTACTTGGTAAAACTAGGGAACCACATTGTACCTAACCCTCTTCAGCCACACCTTCTTTGCCCAACACTGTGCTGGCTAACACATTCCAAAGAGAGCTGAGGTAAGAGAGCAGTCAGTTAGCCTAGACTACTTCACTGTATTGGATGTTAGAGTTAGGGATATCAGGAGGTCAGATTCAAAGGAAGGATCATCTTACAGATTAACTACCAACCATATACTTTGGCTTCTAGATGTTGAATGTACCGTGATTGACAGCCAACTTTATTTATTTATTCCTTAATTAAGGGACTAATTCACCAGGCCAAAATGTCGCATGGAGGACTGTGAGGATGAAACGAGCCTGCAGAACAAAACTTGTCTTTCTGCTGTGGAAGGGAGAGCCATGGAGACCTAAGACTGGGCTAATCCAGTGCAGAATGGACACCTGCCACTCTGCTTCCCACAAAAGTGTCTGAGTAGAACCTGGAATCCACCCCACATTCTGTTGCCAAATGCTGGGCCCTATAACACAGCAGAATGAGACCAAAGGAAAGATTCACCTGTCAGGGGGAGCAATTCCACCTAATTTGCATGGAAGAGATTAATGTGGTCAGAGGCCCTGAGTGTAATGGGCCTCAGACCTGCTCCGTTACATGTGTGGTAGCAAATAGGAACAACAGATACAGATAAACTTCCCAGTGAGAGGACAGGATCAGAGGAGTCCCTAAAGGCCTCAGACCTACACCTTCCTATAAGTCATGAATCCTCCACCTTCAATCCTCTTCACAGCAGTTTGCGTTTCAGAGCAAAAGCGGGCAGCTGAGAACATTCTTGAGGTTGGCTATGCCCGGGGTTAGCTGGCTTGTTCCTGTTGGTGTGTTTACTTTACAGGTCTGTAAATGTTGTTACTCAACTCAGGTATTTGGCTTGCGTTAGAAGTTCATTGTACGGCTGAGGAACAGCTTCCCTTAAAGCATTCCCATACCCCGAGTTTTCTTGAACTTTGGTCGAAATGTAGACCTTTGTGACACACCCCCAAAATGTCTCAGCAGAGATTACTCGCTCGGTGACGAGCCATCCATCTCTTTAGAGAGGGTGTGGTAGTGAAGCTGTAGAAACCACTGCACAAACACACATGCTATGCACTGTTGCTTGGTAAAATTGCTGTGTTTGATAAAATTGCTGGGTTACCCCCTATTGGAGGTTTAATTTCTTCAAAAAACAGAAGCATCTAGCATTGGCATTAAGGACCTAACTGACAGTTCATAAAAGCAACTATCGCCCAGTAGTGCCCGCCTCTATCATTCCACTACTCCATGAGTGGAGCCTTGAAATTCAACTTAAGCCGGAGAACATAGCAAGATCCCATCCAAGACAAAACCTTGGGAGACAATCAGGTTTTTTAAAGACGTCTAATAATGGGTACCAGAAGCTCACTCAAACTTCTCGGAAATTATATCTTTCTCTGAAATCATATCTCTCCCTCCCTCTCCCATTTAGACAACACTGTGTATCTTTACGCTGTGAATCACGCCCACATGGACTCCACGGTGGAGATATTTAAGTTTGAAGAACAACAGCGTTCTCTCGTCCACCTGAAAACCATAAAACATGAGCTTTTCGAGAGGTATGGGGTTAAAGCTACTCGTGATTCTATTTACCCTGCACCTCCGCTGTGCACCTCCACTTTCTTTGGTTCAGCAGGCATTCGTCAGCTTTTGTTTCGCAAGCAATTCTTTTTTTTCTCTCTAAAGCTTTCTAAAGCCTCCCATGGTGGGACTGCCCAGCACCTCAGTAGAAATTGCTGTGTTCAGTATTGAATGTCTCTATATTTTCCCACTTTTTGAAAGCTCTTTAATCCCATAAAGGTGCTCAATTAGATTCCCAGCTCCAGTTCCAACCTCTTTGCCACAGCAACTCAATACTGTGCTCTCTTTAAACACCTACTCCCTCTGCCAATCATAGTGGTGGGTTGTGTTCGCTGAGTCTTACCCACTGGGTATTATAATCAACCTCCAGATGAGTTATTTCTTTGTATCCAATTCTTTAAAGAAGAATTTGATAAAAATTTAAATAAATGAAAACAACCTGTGGGAACTTATAAAAATTACCTTAAGTGTGTGTGTCGATTGTGTGCCAAGTGCTAGGGGAAAAATACTTTGTTTAACTGAACGGTCACACGGCATTTAGTAACGAGCATAAGTAAACCGAGTCTCATAGAAGTTGTGGGCCAGGGAGGTTGCCTGAGTCAGTTTCTGATTGACGTAGTCATCACATAAGCTCCAGTCTGACAAAGCTGAACTCTTAATTTGCAGTGATAGGCATCATTCTTTTTTTTTTTCCCTTTTCTTTTTTTTCGGAGCTGGGGACCGAACCCAGGGCCTTGCGGTTGCTAGGCAAGTGCTCTACCACTGAGCTAAATCCCCAACTGGCATCATTCTTATTAAATTTGGAAAATTAATATTCTTTAGTAGATAGCCAATTTCAGGGTTTAAACGGTAAGACTCTCTCTCTCTCTCTCTCTCTCTCTCTCTCTCTCTCTCTCTCTCTCTCTCTCTTATGAAGTAAGCACATCAGGAGGTTCTGCAGCCACAGTGGATCCGAACCTCACAGGATTTTCTAGGGAAAGGGAGGGAAAAGAAAGAAAGGGGATTGTTGGGAGTTGAACGGTGTCCTACAAAATGGCAAAATAATCCCCAAGTCACCCAAATTTCACTTTTCTAAAATTTTATATTAAGTGTATGCTTGAATTTCTTCCACACATACTTCAGAATGCCACCTTGCTTGGAAATGGTCAATTAAAGATGCAGACTTAGTCGACTAAGACAGATCTGTAATCCAGTTAGAAGGCAGATGCGTGCAGAAGAGAGACATACAAAGGCGAATACTGGCCCAACTCTGGAGTGAAAGATCAATAGGTCAGGGGGAGTTTCCTGCATGTGGAAAAGCCACAGACAAGAGTTTTTCCACAGAAACTTCAGTGGGACTATGGCTCTGCTAACTCTCCGACTCTGTTGAACCATGTTCGAATAGCTTCTGTTGTTTAATCCCTACAGTTGCTGGTAGCTTATTATAACAGACGCAGGAAACATACGTGACGAAGGGGTAGAGGTGCCTGGTCGAGTCACTCATTACCAAGTGCAGTTGACACAGATTGAAATCGGAGGTTACCTCGAAAATACAACAACAGCCTTGGTTCATAATAATCTGACCATGATAAGAAAAGAGAAGTTTATCCTGTGACCTCAGTTCTCCTAAGTCAAAGGTGCCCCAAGGGCCTTCTCACTCTTGCCCCACCCACTCGCACATGTGAGAGGTAAACCTATGCTATCCTGTGCTTTGACAGTGGAAGGCAAGAGGTCATAGCTGTGACCTTTTGTGAAGTGGCATCTGTGGGAGCCCTCCCAAGACTGGTTGAATTTGAGCCTACTTGACAGTGGGAAGAGGCCAGTGAGACTGCAGGATCTAAGGAGTTTGAGAGGAGTAACACACACAATGGGCAATAAATACAAAGGGCAATGCTCAGCCTCACAGGAGGAAACTGTGAGGCAACTTAGTACAGAGTGCCAGGCAAGACTTTAATGTAATTTATGATGTCACTCAAAATCATTTGACAGAGAGGTACTCAGGCCAAGTCACGAAGGATGGATAGGCTAGCAATGTGGAAAGCTGTACAAAACTGCAGAATGATTTCTGATTCATCCAAAGTTTCCTTTCCTAAAATAGTATTTGTTTAAAACAAAACAAAACAAACAAACAACAGAAACCCCTCTGGGTTCATGAGATGGCTTAGTAGGTATAGATGCTTGCCAGCAAGCCTGACAACCTGTGCTTGATCTCTGGGACATACATGGTAGAAGGAAGAGAACAGGCTCCTGCAAGTTGTCCTTTGACCTCTGCACATGCACTGTTGTGGATGTCTTGGAGAGCTAATGAATGTGCACATGCATACACGCTTGCACGCTTGCACGCTGGCACACTCGCATGTGCATGCAAACACATACAGAGATAAATGATAAATAAAAATCTGCCATCTTTCTTTTTAACTTTCAAGTCACATTTCCATACTCTCTTGTCTAAAATGACATTGGTTGTATTATAAACTCGAAGCTTTCTTAAAAGAAAGAGAAAATGTAAATGCCCAGATAGACTTGGTTAAGAGATAAAGACAGGAAGGAATGCCCATGGCTCAAAGCTGTGTGGTTTTCTTTCATTATCTTACTCAAGTTGCACATGGCAATCAAGGGACCTAGTGTCGCTTAGGGTCCTAGGAGGACAGAACAGGAAAAAAATGGTGGTTATGAAAATACAATGGAACACTCATTGGTTCTCCAGCTCTTTCATTAAGAAACCAAACCCAGGGCCTGGGGAGATGGCTCAGTCAGTAAACTGCTTATCTCACAAGCATGAGGACTCAGGTTTGACCCTCAGAACTCAATTACAAAAGAATGGCTAGGCATAGTAGCATGCGCTTGTAATCTCAGTGACAGGAAGAGAGAGATAGGTCAATCCTTGGGGTTTATGGGTCAACCACCCTAGAAACCTCAAGAATCAAGGTAGATGGGACTTGAGGAACTACACTTGAACTTGACCTCTTACCTGCTCTCCCCAGATACATACATGAATATGCACACAAATATCCACAAACAAAAGAAACCACATCTTTTTCGGTAAAATCAAGCCATATGACAGTGCTTTGCTTTTAAAATTAAACCTAACTCTAGAGGATCTAAAATAAAGATATTGTATGTGTCACAGAAAACTATCATTGACATCTACAAGTCTAGAGTTTGTTAATATACATATTCACTTTTTACTTAAAATCATAGACAAAAGAAAATATGTGGAAGTAAAATCTGAATATTTTATGGGATTAATTAATTCATCTCTACCATTTAAAACAGACGAACATGTTGATCTAGGTAGATATTAATAGCTTTGTCAATAATCAAGATATTCAAATACCTAATGGGTTTCTTGCTCTTTTTCTTTCTAGTGTGAATGACATTGTGGTTCTTGGGCCAGAGCAGTTCTATGCTACAAGAGACCACTACTTTACCAGTCATTTCTTGGTACTTCTGGAGATGATCTTGGACCCTCACTGGACTTCTGTTCTTTTCTACAGCCCCAAAGAGGTCAAAGTAGTAGCCCAAGGATTTAGTTCTGCCAATGGAATCACAGTCTCACTAGACCAGAAGTATGCTTTTTATTTTCTGCCCTTTGCCCCTGATACTTTGAAGAGCTCCTTGCCTGAAGAGATCCACTAAGTTCAAGTAGTTAGTATGTGTGTGGAGGCCTCAGGTGTGCCCACAGTTCATACCAAATGTGTGATCTTAAAGGGTCTTTGTTTTCTTGAATTTCAAGTCCCCTCCAGTAGGAAGAGAAAATATGGCCCTTGCTCTAAATTCTTATATAACTAGATACAGTCCTTTCCAACATTCTTTCTGAAAGCAGGATGCTTATTAAATATCACTGCACTTTATGAGCCCAAAAATTATTTAATCACATGAATAAGGTCAGGCTAACCAAAAGCTCTTATCAGAGAGAGAAGTCTGCCCCAGACATGTGATGGTATAGTTGTCAGACGTATGATTATTCCCTGACTGTTTTTAAGAAAGCATGAAATTGTAAAAGCAAATTGGCTGATGATTAAGAAGTGAAGGCTTTCAGAACAGAGATACACTATGAATAGCAACCTTTAGATCTGAGATTCTGCGTAGAGCTGATCCTTGTAGAACATGCCTGTTGGCTGGATGTAGTGGTGCGTGTCTTTAATGCCAGAACTTAGGAGTCAGAAGCAGGAAGGTATCTGTTATTTTGAGGCCAGCCTGTCCTACATATAGTCAGTTCCAGGACAACCAAAGGCTACAGTGGGACCATTGTCAAAAACAAAACAAACAAAAAGCCAAAACAAAACAAAAACAACTACAGAAAAGAAATTGCCTCTAAACATTCCTTATGTTTTAAAAACATGAGTGTGATCGAGCTTCGTGGCCACACCATCGTTTCCCCTGTACTAAGTTTGAAAGTGTGGACTCTATCCTTGGAAGGATTCCCTTTCCTCATTCTCCTCAGCAATGACATTGAGGCTGTATGTCATCTGCAATACCAGTTTTCACTTTATGGTCATATTTTACATCAAAAGCCTATAAAACCTTTCAGTAATATTAAAAATACCGCTTCATTTTCTACTTTTATAGTGTTGTAGAAAGACATCGCAGTGTCTCTTCAAGCTAGTGTGAATTTTTATATAAGACACAGTATCATATTTCATTACCACTTGCTTAAGTGTAAGTGTTACTTTACAGGTATGTCTATGTAGCTGATGTAACAGCTAAGAACATTCACATAATGAAAAAACACGATAATTGGGATTTAACTCCAGTGAAGGTAAGAGTACCCCAGCCAACCCACACCACAAGGCCTCATACATTAGTCTCATACTTGACCCAGCAATGCTCTTAAGGATATACGTTTATTTACATTTTTAGATGCAATCACAAACCCTTAGCGATACTAGTGTCCAGTGCTGGGGAAGAGCTGGCCGGAGGCAGGGAGGGCAGAGAAGAACATTGAGATAATGTCCTTACTACTTCATATCTGTGGAAGGTAATTCAGCTGGGCACCTTAGTGGATAACCTGACTGTTGATCCAGCCACCGGAGATATTTTGGCAGGATGCCATCCTAACCCCATGAAGCTCTTGATCTATAACCCGGAGGATCCCCCAGGGTCAGAAGTAAGTATCGATTTCTCCTTGAACTAACGTGGAAATCTACATGAGTGAAAATTTCGCTGAGGTGATGTTGAGGGTTCATGTGGGTTGGGTTCCATTTATATTCCAAAACCGAACAAAATCTTTATGCAAAAATGTAGACATATTGGCAGTTTAGAGAGAGGGGGCTCCTACATTTTTTAAGTCACCAGGGGCCAATATAATATCATTGCCAGACAGCAGGTCCTAACTTCACTGTGGCTTTTTGTGCTATTGAGAGTAAAGAGGAAAGATGACCTTGATAATTCATATTGATATAGATTTGTACTACTGTATTTCCAACTTAGAAGCCTCTGCAGGGGTCAGAGAGGGAGAAATGTATAAAACCATCTTCATTCATTGAGCACGAGCCTGCACAACGGGTTTAAGTGACTAGTCTCTGAAGCAAATGTATTTTTATTCTCAAATTCTAATTATGATAGTAATAAAGACTGATTTATTTTAAAGTATATCTCCTAAAGTGAAAAACTATTGAATTATCTGAAACATTTAAACCAACTGAATAAGACAATATGCATAAGGCAATTTAATATGGTGTTGAGCTTAATGATAATAATCATAATTTAGAATTTTTCATTGAATTTAGCTGCAAGTACAAATTCTTTCACAGATATTTGGAAAGACTTATTACTGACAATTACATTTTGCTAGATATTGTTTTAATGCTTGGACTATATCAGAAAGTAAACACACGGGGTTGGGGATTTAGCTCAGTGGTAGAGCGCTTGCCTAGCAAGCCCAAAGCCCTGGGTTCGGGTCCTCAGCTCGAAAAAGAAAAAAAGAAAAAGAAAGAGAGAGAGAAGAGAGAGAGAGAGAGAGAGAGAGAGAGAAAGAAAGTAAACACACATAGACTAGTTAGATGGTAAAACACTTGCCACTCAAGCCTTATGACTTGAGCTTGATCCTGGGTCTCACCATGGAAGGAGAGAACCAACTACCAAGGGTTTTCCTCTGACCCCACAAGGGATATGGCATGAGTGTGCCTGTCCTGCATGCCCATGTGCTCCCTGAAACACACATACTTAGCAAAACTAATAAGCTATGAAATAAAACTTTAAACAAACATAAAAAATTGCCAGGCTTCCATTCTTAGGGGACAGAAGGACAGACTCTAAATGAAAGTACAGATGGTAAGTTGTATAGAACAACCAAGCACAGCTAAATAGAGGGTTAAGACTGATGTACAGAGGTATGGTAGGTCCTAGGTTAGAATGTAAGGTGTGGGTTGAAGTACTTTGTGACCCATTTGGTAAGTTGAAAAACTGAGATTCAAATCTTAACATGTTCATTCACCAAGGTGGGATTATTTCCTTCTTAACGGTGTGGCTGATTTTTAATTCTTTTTCTTTGCAATTCACAGATCAGTCATGAGAACTTTAAAAGAGAATTTTAAAGAAATATTTAAGGCAATCATATTATTGAGATTTTATGGTTACAGTTTCCAAGCAACCTCTAGAAGACATTTACAAATAGGATCCCCATAATGACAACAGCAGTTGACATGCCAACAAGGATGGGGAAAATGTCACAAAGTCCTGCCCCTAGACGAAAGGCTACAGCCAATCAATGGCTGCTGAGAAAAGAAGAATCCATTTCCCAGGTGGTCAGTCCTAAACACATGGGCATCAGCACCGAACAGACTCAGCAGGATATGAGTGGGTATACAACTAGTAATTAAAGAAGAAGAGACCATGGATTTGAGAGGGACTGGGCTATGGGAACAGTTGAGTTAGGGATAGTGAAAAGTAAATACCATGTAATAATAAGTTTCAGTACAGTAGACCAACTTTTCTTATTATATAGAGGTATCTAAAGCCTGACATATACTTACTTGATTTCATTATTAGTTTTTCACATCTATATTTATATAAAATAAATAAAAAGCACGTCAAATGTGAAAGTAATAGATTTCCTTTTTAAACCATTTTTTAAGATGTAAGATAACCTGATTAAATGTCTTTGGATAGATACAGCTCCTATTCTAGATACTGAAGAAAGCCTAGATCTCATTTTGCAATCATTTAAATGAGTTACAATGTTCACCCAGTGAGTAAAAATCATGCAGCTAACACTTGTCTTTCTACAGCATGGAAGCCCTCAAGTGAACCTAGAACAATCTCTTGGACTTTGAGGTTTATTTAGTCAGCCTATTCTCACTTTGTCCTTAGATTCGTTTCACAATAAATTAAAATTTAAAATATATAAGATATATATGTATATATTATTTATACATAAATTTTATATACTTATATAAATAATGTAATATAATAAATAATATACATATATTTATTATTTCCAGAAGTATAGCTTACACCTAGAATAAGAAGAATCATTACCCCATCCAGTGAGCTACCCTTCCTTATTCAGTTATATATTCCACTGACTTTCTAGATAAGACAGAGCTTCCCTACAGAAGCTCAATCACAATGGCTGCCTTTAAAGTTAGGGTTAATGTTGCTGTGAGGAAACACCGGGATGAAAATAACTTGGGGAAGACAGGGTTTATTCAGTTTAAGCGTCCATATTGCTTTTCATTATCAAAGGAAGTGAGGATAGGAACTCAGGAACTGGAGGCAGGAGCTGATGCAGAGGCCATGGAGGGGTGCTGCTTTCTGGCTTGCTCCCCATAGCTGGCTCAGTCTGCTTTCTTATAGAACCCAGGACCATCAGCTCAGGAATGGCACCTCCCACAATGGTCTGGGACCTCCCCCATCAATGGTCAATTAAGACCATTCCCTAGAGCCAGATTTTATATCAGCATTTTGTTTTCAATTGAGGTTCCTTCCTTTCCAACAACTCTACCTTGTATCAATAGTTGACATAAAACCAGTCAACACAAAGGGAATGCAAACTTATCACTGTGAAATAATTGAAAACCTTTTAACATCTGGTTCTCTAGTTTAAATACCTGTTTATTCCAGATAAGACTTACGTAACCACAGTGACTGACCTTTCTCCACTCAGTAGAGTCTTGTGCTTTCTGCATGAGACCCAAAAGTTCTTGGAGCTTAAAAAGGAGAACAAAAATTAAATGGGAAAACAAAAAAACAATCCTAAGCTTCATAGAGATCAATAAACATAACCGGTGCTTCAGTGCTTGGCTGTTTTCCTTTGGTTCCTATCTTAGTCATCCCCCACCCCCACCCCCACCCCATCCCCCACCCTGTGAACTTCATCCAGATTACTTGGAAACCTAAGAGCTTATGTGTTTACTGATTAGCAAAGCTGGGTGAGCTAATCCTAGGGATCAATAACAGCCCTAGGCAGTGGTGCCTCCAAACTCCTGTATTTTATTTCTGTTTTTTAGCTGCCTCTTAGATATGGGGTCCTTCAGCAGAGAGGATGGCCACCCTCTTGACTATCAGATTAGGCTAACTGACTGAGTGTCTTTTACTCAACTCGTCCTGGGATTTTCTGTCCATGTTATAGGCTCAGTCAAAGGCACATGTACAGATGGGAACTACGGGCAACTCAGGAGTTAGACAAGTGTTTATGGGACCCAAGTTTCTTCTCTAGGGATGCCTGCATTATCAAACTGCTGAAGTGTCTATGGAGGAATTTGACAGGAATGTTAACAGTCCAGTTTAGGACATTAGTACCTTTCAGATGAAATTCAGATTTTTAGCTTACTGGTTTCTGAAAATATGCATTTGTCCCAGAATTGGTGGGAAGGGAAATATCTAGAAATAGATGTTCCTGGGCAGTATATTAATGAGTGATCTTCTCTTGACAGGTACTACGTATCCAGGATCCTTTGTCAGATAACCCCAGGGTGAGCACACTGTATGCAAACAACGGCTCTGTGCTTCAGGGCAGCACCGTGGCTTCTGTGTATCATAAAAAAATGCTCATAGGCACAATATTTCACAAAGCTCTCTATTGTGAACTCTAGATCTTTCTAAAAATCTTTATATTTGACAGAAGTAAAATTGTAATTGTTTGATAAGGGGAACTGTAATTCTTTACAATTACCAGTGACAGTATGTATGGCTTTTCTTATGGAGAAAAGTGAGTGAGTATAGAAACTTACATACACAAAATCAAGAGTCAGGTTAGTAGCAAGGCAACCAGAAACCCAAGTGTTCTGCTACATTTAATATGCCCAACATTCTGTATACGCTGTGATGGGTAGGCTGTGACCATTTAGGTTTCCCACTCACTTGAACTTGTGCCCATTGTTATCTGTCCAGCAATGTCACCTCTTACACCTGTGATAGTCCGAGGCTTCTGCAGTCCATAGAAATAAAGAAGCTAATGGCTAACTATTTACAGTTCTTGTTCTGTTTTCTATCTTGTGTGCGACACCATCTTCCAGGCACATATTCTGACCTGTAACTCTCATCTTTAAACTCCAAAGCCTGCCTTGAACATGGATTTGCCGCAAAATATAGTCATACAGGGAAGAGGACTCTGGAAATTTAATATACATAAATCTCACCAGCTAGCTTGGCACATGTTATGTTGTTTTTTATTTGAATAAGGCTTATTTATACTGATAATTCCATTATAAGTGTCACTAATCTTGGCTCTGAATGTATGAAGGGCCCTGGGACAGTTATCTTCTTCAGCCATGGTCAGCTTTTCTACTAGTTAACTCAATAAATACTTAGTAAGCAGCCTCCAACGGACTGGCACCAATAAATCTAAAATGAAAACAAAAATTCTGGCTAAATGGCATGCACTAAGGACAAATCTAAACTTAATTTGATGAGGATAAGTAAAGACATTCCTATATTGGTTAAAACAACAACAAACAAACAAGCAAATAATAGCCAATAATTCATGGTTGATTACCACCACCTTTCCTGTAGGGAACTTCAAGACACCTCAAGGCCAAGTTCTCAGCTCAAAGAGATTTATTAGCCATAGAAGAACAGATAAGGGACAAATGCAGGAGATAGAGGAAGAGGGAGAAGGAAACAGGAACAATGGAGAGGATGAAGAGACAACAGAGAAAGAGGAGGAGTATTTGTCCCAGAGATGAGAGAGATTGGGAACAGGACAAAGGACTACTTCTTTTCTTTTCTCTTCTCTTCTTTTCTTTCTTTTCTTTTCTTTTCTTTCTTTTTGAAAAATTTCTTTCCATCTTTATTAAATTGGGTATTTCTTATTTACATTTCCAATGTTATTCCCTTTCCCGGTGGTTTGCAGGCCAACATTCCCCTAACCTCTCCCCTTCCCCTTCTATATGGGTGTTCCCCTCCCCATCCTCCCCCCATTACCACCCTGCCCCCAACAATCACGTTCACTGGGGTTCAGTCTTGGCAGGACCAAGGGCTTCCCCTTCCACTGGTGCTCTTACTAGGCTATTCATTGCTACCTATGCAGTTGGAGCCCAGGGTCAGTCCATGTATAGTCTTTGGGTAGTGGCTTAGTCCCTGGAAGCTCTGTTTGGTTGGTATTGTTGTTCATATGGGGTCTCAAGCCCCTTAAGCTCTTTCAGTCCTTTCTTTGATTCCTTCAACGGGGGTCCCGTTCTCAGTTCAGTGGTTTGCTGCTGGCATTCGCCTATGTATTTGCTGTATTCTGGCTGTGTCTCTCAGGAAAGGTCTACAGCCAGTTCCTGTCAGCCTGTACTTCTTTGCTTGATCTGTCTTATCTAGTTTGATGGCTGTATTTGTATGGGCCACATGTGGGGCAGGCTCTGAATGGGCGTTCCTTCAGTCTCTGTTCTAAACTTTGCCTCCCTATTCCCTGCCAAGTGTATTCTTGTTCCCCTTTTAAAGAAGGAGTGAAGCCTTTACATTTTGGTCATCCTTCTTGAGTTTCATGTGTTCTGTGCATCTAGGTTAATTCAAGCATTTGGGCTAATATCCAATTATCAATGAGTGCATACCATGTGTGTTTTTCTGTGATTGGGTTACCTCACTCAGGATGATATTTTCCAGTTCCCTCCATTTATGAATTTCATAAAGTCATTGTTTTTGATAGCTGAATAGTATTCCATTGTGTAGATATACCACATCTTCTGTATCCATTCCTTTGTTGAAGGGCATCTGGGTTCTTTCCAGCTTCTGGCTATTATAAATAAGGCTGCTATGAACATAGTGAAGCATGTGTCTTTGTTATATGTTGGAGCATCTTTTGGGTATATGCCCAAGAAAGGTATAGCTGGGTCCTCAGGAAGAGCAATGTCCAGTTTTCTGAGGAACCTCCAGACTGATTTCCAGAATGGTTGTACCAGTCTGCAATCCCACCAACAATGGAGGAGTGTTCCTCCTTCTCCACATCCTCGCCAACATCTGCTGTCACCTGAGTTTTTGATCTCAGCCATTCTGACTGGTGTGAGGTGGAATCTAAGGGTTGTTTTGATTTGCATTTCCCTCATGTCTAAACATGTTGAACATTTCGTTAGGTGCTTCTCAGTCATTCGATATTCCTCAGCTGCGAATTCTTTCTTTAGCTCTGAACCCCATTTTTCATAGGGTTATTTGTCTCCCTGCGGTCTAACTTCTTGAGTTCTTTGTATATTTTGGAAATAAGCCCTCCATCTGTTGTAGGATTGATAAAGATCTTTCCCCAATCTGTTGGTTGCCGTTTTGTCCTAACAACAGTGTCCTTTGCCTTAAAGAAGCTTTGCAGTTTTATGAGATCCCATTTGTCGATTCTTGATCTTAGAGCATAAGCCATTGGTGTTTTGTTCAGGAAATTTTCTCCAGTGCCCATATGTTCGAGATTCTTCCCCACTTTTTCTTCTATTAGTTTGAGTGTATCTGGTTTGATGTGGAAGTCCTTGATCCACTTGGACTTAAGCTTTGTAAGGGTGATAAGCATGGATCGATCTGCATTCTTCTACATGCTGACCTCCAGTTGAACCAGCACCATTTGTTGAAAATTCTATCTTTTTTCCATTTTCCATGGTTTTGGCTCCTTTGTCAAAAATCAAGTGACCATAGGTGTGTGGGTTCATTTCTGGGTCTTCAATTCTATTCCACTGGTCTACCTGCCTGTCTCTGTACCAATACCATGCAGTTTTTATCACTAATGCTCTGTAATACTGCTTGAGTTCAGGGATAGTGATTCCCCCAGAAGTCCTTTTATTGTTGAGGATACATTTTTACTATACTAATCCTGCCAATCCATGAGCTTGGGAGATCTTTCCATCCTCTGAGGTCTTCTTCAATTTCTTTCTTCAGAGGCTTGAAGTTCTTATTGTACAGATCTTTCACTTGCTTGGTTAAAGTCACACTGAGGTACTTTATATTATTTGGGACTGTTATGAAGGGTGTCGTTTCACTAATTTCTTACTCGGCTTGTTTCTCTTTTGTGTAGAGGAAGGCTACTGATTTATTTGAGTTAATTTTATACCCAGCTACTTTGCTGAAGGTGTTTATTAGGTTTAGTAGTTCTCTGGTGGAACTTTTGGGATCACTTAAATATACTATCATATCATCTGCAAATAGTGATATTTTGACTTCTTCTTTTCCAATCTGTATCCCTTTGATCTCCTTTTGTTGTCTGATTGTTCTGGTTAGGACTTTGAGAACTATATTGAATAAGTAGGGAGAGAGTGGGCAGCCTTGTCTAGTTCCTGATTTTAGTGGGATTGCTTCAAGTTTCTCTCCATTTAGTTTAATGTTAGCTACTGGTTTGCTGTATATGGCTTTTACTATGTTTAGGTATGGGCCTTGAATTCCTGTTCTTTCCAGGACTTTTATCATGAAGGGGTATTGAATTTTGTCAAATTCTTTTTCAGCATCTAATGAAATTATCATGCCCTGCAGCTTGACTGCCCCTATCTTCCTGTGCCCAGAGGCCCTATACAGTTTCCTCTTAAGCCAGGGATGTGGGCAAAGGTGGGCAGAAGTGGCGGTGTCTCCTTGCCCTCAGTTTCAGGAGTGCCCATCTGTCTGGGTGATGAGCTCTCTCTCCCACAGAGTTTGGGAGCAGGGAGCTGTGGGCCAGGATCAGCGAGGTTCGGGCGCAAGTCAGGATTATTTCTTAATAGAGAGGACACAGGCAAATGATGATTTAAACATAAAATGGAATACCTCCATGTTAGGATGGGTGTTTATTTATTTATTTTATTATTTTTTATTTATTATTTGAGGAGGGGTGATACAGGGTTTCTCTGTGAACAGTCCTGGATGTCCTTTGAACTCACTTTGTAGACCAGGCTATCCTTAAACTCACAGAGAGAGAATTGCCTCTCCTTTTGAGTGCTGAGATTAAAGGAGTGCATCATGACACCAGACAATTTTAATTGGGTGTGTTAATTCGGTGAGCCAAAGGGGGCTTTTGATTGCTAGACTTCAATACTTTGATAGGTGGACCTTGGTAGTCAGACTTCGGAGAAGTGGCCAAAGAAGGGAATAGATCTTTGGAGCTGACTTTAGGAATCTGAACTAAAGATTTTTTTGCAAGGCAGAGGGAATAGGAGAGAAGGGACAGGCATGCCAGGACATGTTTGCCACACTAGAGCTGGGAGAGTCTTGTCAACCCTTCCCACACTGGTGATGAGGACTCAAGGAGACCTATTTATATTCTAAAGAGCACTACTTAGTTAAAGTTTTGTGTATAGTTTTAAACCAGGATTAAATGGTTTAAACCTGTGTAATCACTTTTTATTCAGACGTTAAGATGTTATAACTTTCAATACTTCAAGGAAGGAGTAGCCCAGCTGAATGTTAGATGTAGCTGTCATAGTTTATGTTTCAAAACATGGCTGTATGATTGAATATCCTAGTAAGATCACCAGTGTAAGGGGGAAGCCCCTGGGTCCTGCTAAGACTGAACCCCCAGTGAACGTGATTGTTGGGGGAGGCGGCAATGGGGGGAGGATGGGAGGGGAACACCCATAAAGAAGGGAAGGGGGGAGGGGGATGTTTGCCCGGAAACCGGGGAAAGGGAATAACACTCGAAATGTAAATAAGAAATACTCAAGTTAATAAAAACAAACAAACAAACAAACAAACAAAACATGGCTGTATGTTGTAGAGGGCTTAGTTATTTGATTGCTTGCCTTACAAGCATGAGGAATTAAATTCGATCCCAACATCTACATAAAAAACCTAGTTGTGTGGCTTGTGTTTGCAATCCCAGCACAGGGAAGTAGATCTCAGAGACTTTCTGGCTGAAAGTCTAGCATATTTTGTATACTTCAGGCCAGCCAGTAAAAAACTGTCTCAAATAACAGCAGCAGAGCAACAACAACAACAACAACATCAACAAAAATCAATTGTAGATGATGCCTACAGAGCAACCCCAGAAGCTGTTTTCTGGCTTTCACATACCTATGTACACAAACATGCAAAACTTTATGCATGCACAAAATGTAGGTATCGAGAAGACTCTGAATAAAAAGGATGATTAAAAGCCATGCACACTTATAATTCAGTTCATTTTGTATAATATGGTAATCTTTTTTTTTTGATCTCTAACCATCAGAGCTAATGAATTATTTAACGTTTGTCTATGAACGTTTGTAACTGAACAAAAGAAGCCTAAGCTAAATCGAAGGGGAGTCAGATAGTGAAACACCTACTAGAAAACCCGAGATTTCAAAGAGACAAACATTCAGTCAAGGTCAAAGTCGATGTGAACTAGCCCCACATTCTACTCCCAGAAGACTAAAAGGACAGTTGAGAAGGAAGAGATCGGATGTTGGTGAGAGATGATAATCATATGCCTGTCATTATTCAAAGTTGGAGCTCAGATTCACATTGAGTCATCATAACCTACCTGAAGCCCTGAGAAGTTGAGGGTAGATTGGTAGTTACCAGAGACCAAGAGAGTAGGGGATTTCTGGGAATGGAGGATGGATGCTGAGGGGTTAATCATTGAGTTCTAAATTACAGTTAGATAGAGTGGAGGAGGTGAAGAGTGTTATTACCGAAGGCAATTAGTATAGATGATAGAAATGCTCTTAATATTTCAAAAATCTATGAGAAAGGATCTTGAATGTTTTTACCACCTAGAATGACAAATATTTGAGGAGATAGATATATTTATCCTGACTTAAAGACTACCCAAAGTATAATACTTCAAAGCATCTCATAGTAATCAGTATATGTTCTAAATTTTTTATATAGAAGTCAAAAATAACAAGTAATAAACTTACTTATGCCATGCTAGTAAACTAACTCCTTGGCAGAAACAAATGCAGGCCCTCTTGTGACTTTATACTGTGTGTTACAAAAACCCTGTAACTGTTTTCCCAAGGTAAACGAGTGGGCATTCAAGGAAAAGTAAACATAAATAAGAAGAGGAGAAACAAATTACAGCATAAATAGGCTGATAAAGACAGTGTATATACCAGAATAATAACTATAGGATTGACAAGCATACTTACAAGGTTAAAGAAATAAAAGGCAAGCTTAAACGCAGAGACTAGTAAACTAAAAGAACTTAATGAACTGAAATACTGACTGGACCTGGAAAATACACACCTGGACTGAGCAAAATAAAACTGAAGGAATTTAATACTTAACAATAATAATGAAAGAAAAACATCCAAGAATACAGAAGTTTGAAAATTGCCCATATATGTATCCACAAAGATTCTTCCAATATGAGTCTTTCATGCATTTTTCTTACTATTATTTTCTTTCAAAGCACTCAAGAGGTCTTTCTCTACTTAACAGTCTGGTAAGAGTGACTTCTATGACACTGAAAACCCAAGGAATTTGTCCCTGGATAGTTACTCAACATCCATCATTGAATCTATGGAAGGCATATGATTTGTTAGCTGTTGAGTTTATGCAGACTGCAAGAACATACAAGGTCAGAGCCTGCTCACATAAGGCAATGGGCTGACTGAGTCATGTGGGGCATAATCTAGACTTGTTTAGGAAACATGGTGTGATGGTTTGTATATGGTCAACCCAGGGAGTGGAACTATTAGAAGGTTTGGCCCTGTTGGAGTAGGTGTGCCACTGTGGACATGGGCTTTAAGACCTTCATCCTAGCTGCCTGGAAGCCATTATTCTCTGAGCAGCCTTCGGATGAAGATGTAGAACTCTCAACTTCTTCTGCACCAGGCCTGCCTGGATGCTGCCATGCTCCTGCCTTGATGATAATGGACTGAACCTCTGAACCTGTAACCCAGCCCCAATTAAATGTCCTTATAAGAGTTGCCTTGGTCATGGTGTCTATTAACAACAGTAAAACCCTAACTAAGACACTTGTGGTTGTTTCAGGTAGTAAGACTGAAAAAAAGAAAGAAAGAAAGAAAGAAAGAAAGAAAGAAAGAAAGAAAGAAAGAAAGAAAGAAAGGAAGGAAGGAAGAAAGGAAGAAAGGGAGCAAAAACAAAAAAACATGTAAGAAAGGAGTGAGGGAAAAAGATATGGAGAGAAGGAAATGGATAAATTCAACCAGAGATGATACAGAGCTGGAAATAGTGAAATGAGAGCTAGCACATAAGAGAGTATGTGCAACAAAGCATTACACTTAACAGGAAACATCAGAAAGAGACACGGTGGCTAAAGTAATAATATTTTGCTTGTGACAAATTGGAGTCTGAGAAGAAAGAGATGAAAAAAAAGAATTTGGATGAAATAAGCGATCACGTTTTAAATTAGAAATACACAACATAAAATTGCATAAATTGATAAAATTTCAGAATACCAAATCCAAAAAAAGTTCAGAAAGAGTCAAAGGTGGAAGGCACAACATCGTCAAGAGGAAATATCACCATGATCAAAAGGGAAACACCAGAAGACTGAATGGCTTCAGAGTCTTTTTGGTGTCTGTTTTTAACGGATTCAGTTTTTCTGTATCTTCATATGCTAAGTACATGTGCTGGTCCCTTCAGAGTCCAGAACACGGTGTCAGATCATGAGCTGGAATTTCAAGTAGCTGTGTACAGCTCAGCTCAGTTGATGGGAATGGAGACTGGCTCCTCTACAAAAGCATGAGTCCTCCTCTACATGAACCACGGAGTCATTTCCACAGCTTCCACGAGTGACTTGAAAAAATGGTCACCCTGTTTGTAATGGAATCTTTGAGGTTTTTTTCCCCCCCCACCATAGGGTTTCTCTTCATAGCCCTGGATGTCCTGGCACTCACACTGTAGACCAGGCTGGCTTCGAATTCAGAGATCCTCCTGCTTCTTCTTCTTCTTCTTCTTCTTCTTCTTCTTCTTCTTCTTCTTCTTCTTCTTCTTCTTCTTCTTCTTCTTCTTCTTCTTCTTCTTCTTCTTCTTCTTTTTTTTAAAGATTTTATTTTATTTTGTGTATGTGAGTATACTGTCGCTGTCTTCAGACACACCAGAAAAGGGCATCGGACCCCATTACAGATGACTGTGAGACACCATGTGGTTGCTGGGAATTGAACTCAGGACCTCTGGAAGAGCAGCCGGTACTCTTATCTGCTGAACCATCTCTCCAGCCCCTTGGAATCTTTAAATAAAGGATGACACGCAGAGCTGCAAGGATGATGACAAATAAGCTGTCATAATAGAGCACTGGTTTTAATTATACTCCTTAGGCAGTAGTACAAGTAGAAATTTTAAAAAAGACATAAGTAGAACACGAATATAAGCAAACCTGATGAGGTAGAGTTGATATAATACAAACTCGTACCAAGCAACTGAGGGCATACTTTGTTTTGCTAGCTTACAAAGAACATATTCAATTACGGATTCCATTCTGGGCAGGCAGGAAAGACAATAATGTATGCTGATTGGTCACAAATCAACTGAATTTCTGGTTCAATTTTCTAAATATTCTATAAAAATTACCTTATTTGGAAGTTATTGGAAATCTATTGGGAAATTAAGTAACATTTCTAAATAACCCCATGGGCCAAAGAAGTTTTAGAACAGACGATGGGTGGAAAGGATTCTAGAATGAGATTTGAACTTCGCCTGGTGACAATATCTTCTTCAGTCCTTATGTGGAGGGAACAGAAATAAGTTTATAAGTCTAATACCAGCCTGGGCTATACAGTGGTATCTTGTGTAAAACATTATTTTGATGAAACAATGAAAATTTCCTAAAGGTAAATCCTACAGAAATCAGCCAAAGTTCAATTTAAGTGAATTAGTCACAGAAGAAAAGAAGACCAATGATACAGAATCAAGCATTGTTTAGCTGAGAGAAGCCCAAAGAAAGTTCAAGAAAGAAAATGGTTCGATCCTCCAAGAAGGCTGAATCTATCCTAACTTCCTGGTGTTCACACTCTTGCATCGTCCCCTCCTCTATCAAAGATGGGTGACATGTGTTACTAATAGAATGTTCCAGAAATGCTGTTCAGTGACTGGGAAAGCCACATCACAGGAAATCTAGGCCATTTCTGCTTGCTCATAAAAACTGAAAATCCTAAATGTTTGATTATTTTCGTAAGCTATGTTTTGGAATAATTTCCTAATGACAGCTTATACAACGTATACGACTAGTGCGACAGAAAAATCCATGTATAATGGAAATATTCAACAGTAGCTGTATGCTTATTCCTTGAGAAATAAAACAAAAACAATATACATTTGATGAGATGTATAAGAAAAAGTTTCAAATATATGATGTCAGAAATAAGGAATAGGAAGTATAGAAGTTATAGGCGCTAGAGA
Organism: Rattus rattus; assembly: GCF_011064425.1. Lineage (NCBI taxonomy): Eukaryota > Metazoa > Chordata > Mammalia > Rodentia > Muridae > Rattus > Rattus rattus. Next base: position 133,372,429 of record NC_046159.1, read on the forward strand.
GGAAAGTTGATAAATTATACCAATAAATTTTTAAATCTTAGGAAATAAAAATAACTAGAAAACTATCTTTATTAATTACTGTTGAATCTGTTATTATAACAAATAGAATAAAAATTCACTGCCTAAAAATATATACTTATTTCTCTTTTATTTAAGAGTCCTCAGGGAACCACATTTTTTTCCATTAATTTACTTATTCATTCACTTTACATCAGGATCTCAACCCTGCTTCCTCCTCTTCTTCCGGTCCCAGCCTCATATACCTCCTCCCCTCATTCTCCTCCTGCCTTTCTCCTCAGAGAACAGGAAGCACCTTCCCCCGGCCCCCTGTGGGTACCAACCTGACCTGACACATCAAGTCATAGCAGGACCAAGCATCCTTTCCCACTGAGGCCAGACAAGGTAGCCCAGTTAGGAAAGGGGATCTGAAATCAAGGAAAAGAGTAAGAGACAGCCCCTGCTTCAATTGTTCGAAGACCTACGTAAAGACCAAGCTGCACATCGGCTCCGCATGTGTAGAGGGTCTAGGTCCAGACCACGCATGCTCTTTGGTTGGCGGTTCAGTTTCTGTGAGGTCCTGGGGACACGTCCTTATAAGAAGTACATTTATATTTGTTGAGTGTTCATTTGTAAGAGGACGACTTGTAGAAGGTAGTTCTCTTCCACTGCCAGGTGGGTCCCACAAGTTGAACCTGAGTCGGGTGGTTTGCACCTTTACCTGCTGAGCTTATCATTCAGGCTCCGAGCTCCTACTCATCTCATCAGAGAGACTCTGTTTGTTAGACTCCACAGGAAAGAGAAGCCACGTAGGAAAAGTCTACTGAAGGCAAGTCTGAAGTAATTTTGTTTTATTTTAAGCTAAGAGTTCTCTAGCCCAGACTGTCTTTGACCTCACTGTGTGGTCATGGGTGACATTGAGCTTCTGTTCCTCCTGTCACTATTTCCTTAGGAGATATTCGATGGCACTGTCATCTCCAAACTCTTGAGGTCTCCAAGGCAACTACAATGTTACAGCTTCTTGTTTCAATGGCTGGGATCCACACATGATCTGGTCTCCTCCAAAGGGTTGACGTAGCTTCTCTAGCTCTGCCCTCTGCAGCACTCTAAGCTCAGGTTGATCCACTTCACTGCTCCTGCTGTTCTTGGTGATCCTCCCATGGTACTGGCATCTACAATACACTGGGGTCTCATAGGCTCTCTTCATGGTGCCGAGCCTCAACTCCTGTGCATGATCCCCTTCAGTCCTGGGTCATCAACTGTAACTAAGGCTGCACCTTCGCCAAGTCCTTCCATGGCCTCTCACAATGCCAAGCCTCAGCTGCTTTTCATGACCCATTCATACCTTCAAAGCCAGTTCCACTTGGGTGATTCTTACACATCACCAAGTGCAGCTGCAGCACAACCTTGCTATCTTGGAACACAGCTTCTTCGTGCTGTCAGAAAACATTTCACGGAAGATTTCACTTCAGTGATGCTGGCCTCTTCTTAATCACCACTAATTTTCCATTAGCTAACCAGCATCAATTGTCCCAGTAGCTTCCTTCTCCTGACTATAAACCCAGAGTCAAAAGACCAAAACTTCTGGGTTCTGCTGCTTCCTGGGGCTAAAACTTGCCCCCTTGTTCTATAACATTATCACCAGCTTTCTGTTTTCCAACGCCTTTACTGCCTAAGCTTAGCTGTGCTGGAACTTGCTCTGTAGACTGAGGATTTTGAACTCATGCCTGTCTCCTAAACACTGAACTTAAAAGTGTGTACCACTATGCCTAGATCTAAGACTTGCCTTGTCGCAGGCTGACCTTGAACTCAGATCTGCTTGCCTTAGTCTCCTGGAATTAAAAGCATGTACTACCATGCCTGGTCCTAAACTTACCAGGGTGGGTAACCGAAGGTCACCACTCCCTTAATTCAATTTAATATCCTTAAACACAGGATTCAGCTCTATTTCACTTCCTGGTGCCTCTTTAATACTCAAACTATATATTTTTATATTTTTCCTTTCTAAGCTTGTTATGATACTTCAAAATGCTGTCCATGAGACTTAGCCAGAGAACAAAGTTTCCGCTGGCCTTTTTATTGAGATTTCTTTAGGCTCTTCAGACAAGGGCAGAAAGCAGCCACATTCTTCACCAAAATACCACAAAAACACTCTCTAGGCCACATACTAAAATTCTTCTCCACTGAACTCTCTTGGGCCAGGTCTGCAGAGTTCAAGTCAATCTCAGCAACAAAGTCTTTCATATTCTTACTGTGATAGCCCATAAAGCCCAACTTAAAGCATTCTTTCCAAATCCAAAGTCTCAAAATACACGTTCTTCCAGACAAAAGCATGGTCAGAACAATCACAGCAATACCCCAGTCCCTGGTATCAGCTTCTGTCTTAGTCAGGCTTTTACTGCTGGGAACAGACACCATGACCAAGGCAACTCTTATAAGGACACCATTTAATTGGGCCTGGTTTACAGGTTCAGGGATTCAGTCCAGTATCCTCAAGGTGGGAACATGGCAGTATCCAGGCGGGCATAGTGCAGGAGGAGCTAAAAGGTCTACATCTTCATCTGAAGCCTTCTAGAAGAAGACTGGCTTCCTGGCAGCTAGGACCAGGGTATTAAAGCCCATGTCCATAGTGACACACCTACTCCGATAAGGCTACACCTCCTAATAGTGCCACTCCCCAGACAAAGCATATACAAACTATCACAACCAGGAATGGTATCCATCACTTCCGCTCCCTTTCCAGTGCTAAAAGCTAATCAGAAGGCCACACCTAACTGACAGCCAAGAGAGACAGTTGTCCTACAACTAGAGAGAAATATGCTTAGGAGATGCAAAGTAAATCTTAGTGAATAATTCATCTGCAACTCACAATTCAACTCTTCATTTTTTCCCTAAGCTCCACCTAATTCCTACCTACAGCACCAAGAGCAAAAGTCACTGGATAGTGTTCTCATATTCAGATTAGGTCCAGATGTGACTGAAGGTATAAGCCTAGAAGGAGAAACCTCTACTCCAACGTGTCTAAATTGCAGTTAAGTGTGACCTATAGACCTGCAACAGTCAGTTTTAATAATATATAAAAATGAATGTATTCAACAGCCTACAGGACCTGCAGATGAGACTGAAAGGTTCCCATCCTAGCAATTATCTATTCTCCAAGGTTCTCTGAAATTCAGTTCTGAATTCTTTCCACTGTCAGACCTCAAGGCCAAATCTGAGTCGGGTCTTTGAAAGGCTGTAATTTTAATGACCTGCTTTTCACAAGTGTCAGTGTGAGAGTCCGAACATTTTCAGGCTGACCTTCCTTCTGGGTGCTTTTGAAATGCAAGTACCTTGGCAACTCAATAGGTTCTAGCCTGTTTACTTCCTGTTAGCTTCTGTGCCAACAGTGGCACCCAGACCTCATTTCAGAGCACAGCTCTGACTTAACTTCCTGGTTCCCATGATCCATTTCTCACCTCCTCATTTAAATGTTGTCTCCTTGGAGACTCGCTGAATAAAGGAGCATCAAGAAGGAAGAGCTTTTCTGTCACGGTGCACAGCACTCTAGACCCTGATTTTCCTAACTGAGAGGCACTGAGAAGGACGTGAGCTGTCACAGTAGTACCTCCAGCTACTGAGACACTGAATCGAATATCTGCCTTGGCTATTTTCTCTAGTTCTTTAGTTTTAGAAGTTTTTTTTCTAATTGCTTTATTTTAATGTTGTATGTTAGAGCACTGAGGCTTGAACCCAGAGCCTTGCACATGCTAGCTAAATTCTTTAACCCTTAGCTAAAGCTCCAGTCTGTGTTTCTCCTCTATCCTTATCAGGTCTTAGCTGAGCCCACAGCTTTTCGCTGTCCTGTGGCAGAGGCATCAGGCCATACCCAGCCTGACAACCATTAGTATCAGTCTCTGTAGGAGTGGCCAGCCTCTCTAGTCATGGCAGGAAACAGTTTACTGACTCTTTTGCAAAGACAAAGCGAGGACTCCCAGTTATGTAACTGTGTGTCACATTAAAGCCCCAACCCCCCTTTGCACAGGGACTTAAAGTCTTATAGAATCCCCCTGCGGGGTTTAAATCCCTATATGTTTAAGTTCACATTAAGTGGTTGAAACTGTGACCTCCTTAAATATAGAGGCTTAAAGAATGGAAGCACTGCTGGGAGATCATGGTGTTTTCAACAAGGGGAAGACCCAGGAGGCCGGTTTTCTGGACTTGACTCCAAATTCAGTCTATTATTCTGTGACTCCGAGCCTTAGGCTTCTATTAATACAGCGATTATCATTTACCGTTAGTGGTTGCCATCTAAGAAACTAGCAACAGTAATTATAGCCTACAGTTGGTACGTGACTGAAAGAATAGTGCTTATCGTATGACACCATTGAATCTTAAGCAACAGAGATCTCAGGGCCAGCTTTGGTGAAGACTGTGGTAGTTGGAATATGCTTGGCCCAGGGAGTGGCACCATTAGGAGGAATGGGTTTGCTGGAGTAGGTGTGGCCTTGTTGGACTAAGCATGTCACTTTGGGTGTGGGCTTTGAGACCCTTCTCCTAGCTGACTGGAAGGCAGTCTTCTCCTGTTTGCCCTCAGAAGAAGATGTAGAACTCTCAGCTCCTCCTGCACCATACCTGCCTGGACTCTGCCATACCCTTACCTTGATGATAATGGACTGAACCTCTGAACCTGTTAGCCAGATCCACTTAAATGTCCTTTACCATGGTCATCGTGTCTCTTCACAGCAACCGGAACCATAATTAAGACAAAGACTGCATTTCTAAGTTAAAATAAGAAAGGGCTGAGAATGTAGCTCAGTGGTTGAGGGTTTGTGTGGCAAAGACAATTATGCTTCAAAAACTCAGCACTCTGAGGAAGATTGTAAAGACTCCAGATGACTGGCTGAATTTGTGAAAAGTTTGTTCTTCATGTCCACCTAGAACTAAAAGTTTTCTATTTCGATGCATTCTGTGGGGCAATGCTGCTACCTTTGAGATCAAAACCAGCTTATCAGCAGGGTGATGGTAATGCACCTTTCATCCAAGCAGGGAGGCAGAGACAGGCAGCAGGGGCACCTTTCTGAGTGCTAGGCCAGTATGATCTACTGAGTAAATTCTAAGACAGCCAGGGAGGGCTACACAGAGAAATCCTGTTTTGAAAAAGAAAAACAAACATAAATCCCTCCCCCCAAAATACACACACACACCACACACATACACACACACACATACACAACACACACATACACACATACACACATACATACACACATACATACACACATACATACACACATACATACACACACACATACACACACATACACACACATACACACACACACACACATACACACTCACACATACACACACACACACATACACACACACAACACACACATACATAAACACACACATACACACACAGACACACACACATACACACACATACATACACACACATACATACACACATACACACACACAACACACACACATACATAAACACACACATACACACACACACACACACACACACACAATCAATTTATCTTTTTCACTGAGTTATCTGAGAGTTAAGAAGCCTCTTCAGTGTCCTTAGGACCAATCTGGAGTGGCTACTTACTCGCCTTGTGTTCCCGTGTGAGAGCATGGCCAGTCATAGGGTGACATGTAGCAAGACAGCTGAAAGAAGGAACTTTAGCCTTGTGCTCAAAAACGAAGAGATTTTAATAGCTTCTCCACCACAGTCTTCAAGCTGACTCAAAACCAGTTCATTCAATTTCTTTGCTATGGTGAACAAAGCAGCTGCAAATATGGCAGCCTATTAAATGTTTGTAAATATGTAAAAAAAATATAAATTGACCTGTGGGTGCACTGTAACCTGTAGATGGGAGGAAAAGGAAGTTTGATATTAGATGATGGAGGGTGACTGCATGTAGGGAGTAGACATGAGTCATGAGAGGAATCAGCTAATTGGTTTCCTAGTTCTAAGTTATTCATGGGTTTTCCCTGTAGGTTGATATCAAGGCAATAGATGATTGGACAGTAGAGAGTGGGGGTGGGGACAAAGTTTTTGGAAGGTGGGAAGGAGGGAAAAGGGGGATCAAGTTGGTGTCTACAGAGGAGGATGGTTCAGATTTAGGTGAACTAGATAGATTTTAACTTGTCCGGGTGGGCGGTTTATATCTTTATCAATTGGCAGTGAATTTATTATGTGGATGAATTGTGGATTCAGAATCTAACACATAAATCTAATTGCTAAATTAGAAGTTTCTGGAACTTTGAATTTACCGGGCTAAAGAAGGAAAGAAATGGCTGAGAGACGGTTGGAGTGTGTGGATCTGGTTCTGTTGCCCATGCGGAGTACAACAGCACAGGGCCTGTGTGTGTGTGTGTGTGTGTGTGTGTGTGTGTGTGTGTGTGTGTGTGTGTGTGTGTGTGTGTGTGCACGCGCGCTCGCCAGGCATGGTAACTACTGCCGAGGGGACAGTACTGAGAGGGCAATTTTTACCACAACATTTTCCAGTTATTTGGTGATAGATAAAAGCATGAAAATGTGTTAAACGGTGAAAGTGTAAAGTCCCACCTGAAGCCCCACAGCTGCAGAATGGGGGATCCAACTGTTAAGCGGTTGTTGAGACTTTGAGCCTGGTTAATTTTAATGCATGTTATACGTTGTTTTGTTTTGTTTTGTTTTGTTTTGTTTTGTTTTTACAATAAAGTTTTAACAAACAAGTTTGGCAATCTTTGTATAATTCTATAATCACTAAGGAAACTAAGAAGTTGATATAAAACAAAATTAAATCCTAGAGGCAGCCATTCCCATAAATGCTGAAACGGATTAAAATGTCCGATGAGACTCCATACAACATGTGTGTGTGTGTGTGTGTGTGTGTGTGTGTGTGTGTGTGTGTGTGTGTGTACAGGCAGAGCCACACCTAACAATGCTGACACAGTTCGCATTTAGCGTGGAGCTAAAGTGGGTCAAAATAAATCCGCACAGTAGGTCTTTATGTGGGGGTCCCCAAAAGGCAAAATCGAACAGTAGTGTTTAAAGGTGCAAAGGCGGTAAAAGCACAGAGCACGAAGGCAGTGTTGATCTTAACTATGTGGGTTTTGGTGGCTTGAGGGAAATTTGGGGAGTGTGACTACAGAAAATGTAGGGGGATCTTATGGGATGCTAACAGTGTCCTCTTTCACTCTGATGCAAGAGAGTAGATGTGTGTCAGAGTACGAGTGATCCAAAAGCTGACAAGACATTAACAAGCAGTATATTAGGGACTCTTAACAATGACAAAGTGAGGGTATTAACCCCACGGAATAGCGGGTGGGTAGTGTGAAGAGGCAATTTACAGGAAAGGGGAAGCTGAAGTACATGAGAGGTGCTCAGAGCCTTCAGTCGTCGGAAAAGTGCCAATTAAGGAAGCTCTTTCAAGTTACTTTATACCTGCCAGGCCAGTGACCATTAGCAGGCTGGTACGGGCAACTGTTGATGGGGAGGTGAAAATACAGGTAACCTCCTACTCCATCAGTGGGAGAGTTAATGTGTACAGGACTGGCTGGTAAGGTCTAGACAGCAAAGAGCCTTTCACACACTGTGGGACCCAGATGTAGTCTTGCTTTCACGGTTTGACCCAGCAAAGACTTGCTTATAATACCTCTTCCCACACTTAATTAGTTCTAAGTATGACTTCTCCTTAAGTCCTACTGACCTAAAGATGCAAGATTGCATCCTACACTCTGTCTCTATTTTGTATCTAGGGAGGGAAGGCCCTAGAAGCGTGTAATCTGACTCACTAGTTAGGATTCAGCAAACTCTATAACTCGTGTCGGTTAGCAGGTTCTGGAACACATGACGTTTGAAATGAAGCTTACGCTATTGGTTTAGGGTCTCACTACATCTCCTACAGGCAAGATCAGGGTGCCCATGCAGTGTTAGTGGCACACTCATGTTTGGCTCTTTGTCACAATGCCATAGGAGCTAGCCTCTGGTAGGAAAGCAAATTATTCATGCTTCTTACCAAAACATCTTTTACAAATCATAACTTGCAAAGTGGTTTATTGGATATAGAAAAGACCACGATTAGTAGAGCCATGGGCAAGTCGTGCAACTGAGGTACACCAAGAGGCAAGGTCTTAAACAGGAGCCAAGGGTTTCAGGAAAATTGTTGGGGCCGGAATAGTTGGTTGTGGAAATATCGTTACCCATATTATTAACTCTTTGGAAACAAAAAATAGTAGCATTGCCCCCGTACTTCAGTGGTAGAGTCCTTTCCCTGAGTTCTTTCCCAACACTGCAATAAGAACTAAGAAATAAACAGAGCGAACAACTGAAAATAAACCACAGCCAGAAAGCAGAGCAAGCCTTGCGCATGCCCCATGACTCGTGGCCTGTTGGCTTAGACATTTCTTTTCTTTTTCTTTTTTAAATTTTTGATTAGATATATTTCTTTACTTACATCTCAAATGTTATTCCCCTTCCCGGTTTCCTGTCCATAAGCCCCCATCCCCTCCTCTGCCCCTCCCCCATATGGGTATTCCCCCCATACATCCCCCTTACTACCCCCCATATTCCCCTGCACTGGGGGCCCAACCTTGGCAGGACCAAGAGCTTCCCCTTCCACTGGTGCCCAACAAGGTTATTCTCTGCTACACATGCAGTTGGAGCCGGCTTAGACATGTCTTTTGTTTTTCCCCATTGGTTCTTGACTATTTAAGGGTCAGCCATATAGCAGATGGCCTGACAATCTGACCAGCCATTTCTGTAGATATAAAATGCAAACACATCTTCATCTTATATGTAAGAATGCTCCCTTGAGATTTACTGCCACCATTAACCTCACTACTTGACTAGTGTCTTTAAGTGAGCATTTCTTTATTAATCTGCAAGTCAGAAAAAAAAGTAACTTTCATAAGGACAATAGAGAGATAAAATGTTGTATGTGGTGCTTGGAATATAACCTAAGGTTTCACAAATGCCACACAAGTGATGGACCATTGAGCTACATCCCTAAGCAGTGGTAAGATGTTAGGTTCAGGGAAGTTGACTATAAATGAGTAGGAATGAACCTTGAAGCATCATAAATGATACCCAGTCAATTTATGCCCTAAGGGATAGAGTGACAGTCATGTAGTCACATGCTGAAGTTTAAACATTATGCCTGTGTTTTAATCAGTGAAGCAAAGTTGAGACTTAACTATAACAAATCCACCATGTAACTAAAGCCAAAATGACCTCAGCTAGGATTGCTCGATTGATTTACAAATTCCAGCCCTTCTACCTGCTCTTGTCTGTAAGTGAATTACTCACCTACTTCAGAAACTGGATTATCCCAGAGAAGTCCGATGTTTACATAGGACTTCACTTACAGTCCCTAACATGAAGAGAACGTCTTTCTGAAATCAGTTACCACTCTTTGCAGGTATTGTGAGAATTCTCTGAAGTCCTCTTTTCATCTTGCTTCTTTTGAAGTACCCATGTCAACAGATCTAAAAGTAATCCAGTTATTAAGTGGCCTTTTCTCCAAAATATACAATCTTAAGACTGTCCATTATAGAGCTGCATGGCCGTGAAGCTTGCCTTCTGTGTACAGACATCATTTGTTGATGATGGAGCACAGATTATGTTGTTGTTTTGTGTTTCATATGTAGCAGTCGAGGGAATACTAGAACCATCACTTCATTATATTCTGGTGTCGGCATTTTCCAATGTGTTTCTTTTATTATTGTAACTGTTGCTCCAATTATTAGAAAATGAGCCATTTGTTCCCAAATTACAATAATTTAAATTAAGTCCACTGTTTGAAAAAGTCTCAGTGTATCGCCTAATCCAAAATTCACCTCAAGTGATTTGATTCTCTCATCCTTGCCTCCCAAGTAGCTAAGACTGAAAATATGAACCACCATGTCCACTTATAAATGAGGATTTTTCTTCTTTTCTTGCTAGTAGATACTATCTATACATAGTAGATAACTATGATTTTACAATATAACGTATTTTGTTAGAGTATTTCAATAAACGTACAAAATATATTTTGATCAAGTTCCTTCTCACCAAATTTCCTCTCTTGCCCCCTCTCTTCTGGGTAGTCCTTCTCCACTTTTCAGTGTGTCTAGACACCATCCATTAGGGAAAGAGTCCTATCTCTCTGAGTCTGACTTACTTTGCTTTAACATGAAAACATAGGTTACTCCTTTGTGTCATTTTTAGAAAGATAATATTACCCATTCAACAGTCTGTGCAGTGAAAAGTGGAAGCTTTTGTCTTGGACAGATGAATGGCAATTTTAAAATGCCTATAATAGGAAATGTTTTTAGCTCAGTTCAATAATTAAAGACATAGGTAATGATCAAAATATTTTATGAATAAAAACCATTCGCATAAGATTTTGCCCTCAAATGCAATAATTTATTCCCTCTATTGCAGACCTTGGGATTTTAAAAGTCACAGTGCTATAGAGTCTGCTTGTGTTGAGAAGCGTAGATTAAGGGGCTCATTTTAGCATGCTGCTGATTTTGCTTATTCTTTCATTCTTTTAATAAAATGAACAAATTTAAATGCATACAGAAACAATAATTTTTTGTTACCACACAAGCACACATTATTATGCATGCTGATTCTTCGTCTAGCTCTGTAGGCAAACTTGCCTGTGGATTTGAATAGTTCATCTGTAGAGCGTGTTTAATTATCTCCCCTCCAATCACATTCTCTGTGGATACTGTTCTTCTACAGCTTTTTACTTTTGAGGTTTGTTTTTTCTTTCCTTTCATTTCACATAAGCAGAAACGACAGGAGTGAACGCTCTCACACAAGGCAAGCCTTCCGTTTCAGACAGGTCTGCTGTTTGCCACCGTTTCCTGTGAGTAGAATCTCTTCATCTGATATATTTACAATATAACTAAACAATCGAGATTTACTCAGATTTTATTATAGAAAGTCTATTACAAATCCCTTTTCTGCATGTGCTGAGGTGCTCTGATAATTTTTCTCTTTTGTTCTGTTAATTACATGGTCAATTTAAAATGTTAAACCAAGTTTTTATGATCAATGCATGTTCCCCTCGAGTATTATGTCTGTGCCCTTTTACATGTCATATACTAACTTGGCTAATGTCTTTCTCAAAACACTAATGTCCATAATCATTAAAAAGACTGATCTGGAATTTCAATTCCTCCCTGTTTAATAGGTTTACCAGGTTTTAATGCCAAGGTCATATTGACCTGACAAGAGCTAAGAGGGATTCTTTTTTTTTTTTTTCCTATTTTCTAGAAGAGTTCATGTAAAACTTAGTATTTCTTCCTCCATGAAGTATTAGAAGAGCACATATTCATGAAGCTACCTTTGGAGATATCTTTCAGGGAGAATTTAAAGAAGAAAGTGTGTTGAGGGTGTGTGGGATAGTTTAAAACACTGCTGTCTACACAGACTGGCCTGAGTCAAACCTTGGAGGCCATGAGAAAAGTCGAGCATGGATATGTGATGTCATTGCCATTGTGGGGGGGGGACAAGGGGATTGCTGGGTCTTGATGGCTGTTAGCATAGCTCCTTACTGAGGTAAGACAGCCAGTCTCCAGAACTTATGCAATGTCTCCATATAGCGAGGAAATTTATTGGAATAACTTACAGTCTGTAGTCCAACTAACCCAACAATGGGCAGTTAAAAATGGGAAATCCTATTGTTTCTCAATGGGAATCTATCAGTTTCTCAGTCCCATGAGGCTAGTTGTTTCATCTGGTCTTCTGTAGAAGTAGGTTCCAACAGATGTGTTGGCAAGTAAATGCAAGCAGGTGAAGAAGAGTGAGCCTTCCTCCTTCCATTGTCCTTAGGTAGGCCTCCAGAACAAGGTATGGCCTAGATTAAAGGTATGTACCATCTTGCCTGAATTTGGAACTTGCTCTGTCCCAGGCTGCCCTTGAACTCAGACTTGTTTCAGCCTCCTGGGATTAAAGGCATGCACTACCTTGCCTGGGCCTAAGTTTTTCATGGCCATTATGCCTTAAGATCTAGATAAAAAGTGTATGTCATCCCATGTCAAGATCTGGGTCAGAAGCCTGTGTCTTCCGCCTCCAGATCTCGATCACATGTGTGCCCTCTATTTCTGGATGGTAGTTCATTCCAGATCTAGTTAAGTTGACAACCAGGAATAGCTATCACATCGACAGAACAGGATAGCTAATATTCTTCTCTAACTTCCACAAGAGCACACACACACAAACACATATATATGTATTACATAAATATGTACCACACATATACAAAATAGAGTTTAAATTTTGTCAGCAAACACACAATGCCATGTTTTTTGTTTTGTTTTTCCTGTTGTTTTTATTTTCTATAAGCTTCGTTAACTTTAGAAATGAATTCTTTTTGTCTAATTTCAGAATTTCAATTGTAAGACTTGAAGTGAGTCTTATCTACTAGGAGACACCCCCCCCCAGGTGACACATGAGAACAGAATTCAATGCAAATGAAAGAGATTTATTTTTCTGGTGCGTCCGGGTCAACCCTCAATCAGCTCATCATGGTGAGTGACTAGAAGGAGACTCTGAATGGCTATAACAAGCAGTTTTTATACATTTTAGGGGTACAGGTTACAGTAGCAAGCTTACAGTTTAAACTTATTGGCTAAGCATATTGACCTTTGACTCTATTGGCTGGCAAGCATATGACACACATTCAAACTCTATCTGGGACCAGAGGGTAAGGTGACTATCAGTCAATACATTCTGCAGTTTTTCAAGAATGTCCCTGTTCCTCCCAGGAACTGTGGGCAAAGAATGGAACTTGGTCTAGCCTTGACCTGAGGCGGTGGGGGTAAGGCTGGTGAAAGCCCCTAGGGTCCTTCACAGTGAAATAAAGTAGTTTTTTTTAAATATCATTTTGCTGTTTTAAAATTTCTTTTGGACCTTGTGGTGAAACCTCTTTATTTTTCCTAGTACATAAAATTCGTGCTGCTCCTTCTTAGTAGGAATTCACACATTTCATTAGTCCCCACCCCTATGGTCAACTTTTAAATACTTTTATCTTTTAAAAAGTCCTGTGAAATAAAATACACTGTTCCACTATTTTGCAGTGTACAATTCAATAGTGTATAGGGCATTCAATGAGCCACTATCACTGCTCTCTTCTGTCAGAATATTTTCATCATCTCTGGAAGGAAATTCATCAAGTACTACACCCACCTTTCAGTCCCTCCAGCCCTAGTAACTACTTATCCATTTTGGACTAAACACTCACCCATCACAACCATTTCCTAGAAATGCAGTCCTGGCACTTGTTGCTTTTTCTGTCTGATTAGTTTTATGTAGCATAGTGATTGCAAGATTTTACACATGTCACAGCCTGAGTGAAGACCATCCTTTCAAATGAATGAATAAACGTAAAATTTTCTTCTTCACATTTATGCTTCTATTTCATGGACAACTTCTTGTTATTATTTCTATCCTCTGTTACCTTTGGGGCTTTTCAGCTTCTTGAGATGCCTGGATAACTTAAGGAAAGTGACATAGTGTAATTTGTTTTCTTTTAAGTGAAGTGCTAGTTTTCTTTTGAAGTGCTGGTTTTGGGGTTAAAAAATGATCAAACTGGAGTGTACAAAGGTGGCACTCTTAAAATTCATATCAGATAAGCCTGTATAACATGATGCTAATAACTCTGGTTTCGTTTGTATTGGAATATTGCAAGGCGGTATACTTTACAGAAAGGAAATAAGGACTAGTAGAGGAAAATGAAAAAAGGTAGAGATTTTAAAATCACAGTGGGTTTTTAAGTAAACTTTAAAGATAATGGATAATGGATTTCTGGTGAGAAAGAAACGTCAAGTTCAGAGCATTTAAATAGCTTGCCATACAATTACTTTATCATGATCCCCAGACTCGTGGTCTTGTTTGCTCATTTTAATGGCTCTGAAATAAAAGATTGGTTCTCAACTATGCAAAAACTAATGGTGCAATATGAACTATATGAGGGGTTTCACAAATCTAAAAGAAGGAAAGCATCTGCACTGTGAGCCAACTGGTTAGAAAATTACTAAGGAAGGAGGTAAAGAGATTTAGCATGTGGTGACTGCAGGAGATCCCACCTGACTAAGTTTTTGGTTTATGCTTACAAGGCAGACAGATTCCTGAGTTTAGGGTCAGCCTAGAACAAAGTAAGGTTAGGACCAGGTGTGGTGAAAATGGTAATTTCAGGGCATGGTCCCAACTAGTTTAACAAAGGTCGAGGGAACTCTGAATTTGTTTCCACTGGTTTTAAAAGAATGTGTGCTTGCAGTCTCCTAAGAATTAAGGGGCTAGGGTCACCAGATACTGATTCGTAGGATAATCAAAAGGAAACCTGGAATAAATAACTGAACTGATATGTAAATAAAAAGTTGGGCTTTTGGTCTGCATGAGATGAGCTAACAGAAAGTGATAGCAGTTCTATAGAATTTTCTCTAGAGAGAACTGAGCTGTCTGAAGATCTGTGGAGAGCGAAAACAGCTCTTCAAGGATTTTTCTAACAGGATTTCTGACTTGATCAGAAGATCCAATCATTTTTGTATAGCACTTTTGCTGACTTTGGTCAAAAACCAAAACCCATGAGTTCTCCAGATAGCTTTTAGAATATTTACTAGCAGAAAGAGCTATCTCAAACAGAGAGTTTTTAGAATAGCAAGAAAACCTGTTTAAAAGCAGAGCAGAGCCTGCGTACACACACACACACACACACACACACACACACACACACACACACACACACACACAGAGAGAGAGAGAGAGAGAGAGAGAGAGAGAGAGAGAGAGAGAGAGAGAGAGAGAGAGAGAGATCACAGTTTAGAAAGCCATTACAGCAGAATCTAGGTTGCCAGCTTGGACCCATGATTTGACTTTGTGTCTTTTTTTTCTTTTTGACACCCCAAAACACCCTTTCTCTCAGGAACCCTTCGGCAGGGGCACACAAACTTCATAAAAGAAACACTACTACAGCTTAAATTACATATCAATCCTTACCAGTAGAGAGAGACTTCAATATCCCACTCTCAGCCGTAGACAAGTTATCCAGACAAAAACTAAATGGAAAATTTCTAGGGCTAACTGACATTGTAAACCACATTGACCACAGATATTTATGGAATACTTGATGTAAATACAGAACAGCACCTTATGGAACTTTCTTCAATATTGACCACATACTGGGTCACAAAGCCAGTCTCAACAGATACAAGAAAATTGGAATAAAGACCAGCATCTTATCTAACTAACACAGATTAAAATAGGATTTCACAACAACAGAAACAACAGAAAGCTTACTAACTTATGGAAACTGGACTACTCTTTATTGAAAAAAAATGGGTCATTAAAGAAATGAAAAAAGACATTAAAGACTTCCTAGGATTGAATGAAAATGAATACACAGCATACCAAAACTTATGGGACACAATGAAGATAATTTTAAGAGGCAAGTTGTTAGTAGATGTGTGTGTGTGTGTGTGTGTGTGTGTGTGTGTGTGTGTGTGTGTGAGAGAGAGAGAGAGAGAGAGAGAGAGAGAGAAAGAGAGAGAGATTTCATACTTAACAGCATACCTTAAACTGAAAGCTCTAGAACTAAAAGAAGAAATCATACTCAAAAGAAATAGATGCTAAAATGTAATCAGAATTAGAGCTGAAATCAAATAAAATAGAAGCAACAGAAACGAAACAGAATAAAAAACAATACAAAGAATCAATAAAACAAAGAATTGTTTCTTTGAAAAAAATCAGTGACATTAGCAAATCCTATCCGATTTAACTAAAAGGTATAGAGAGAATATCCAGATCAACATAAGTAAAGATGAAAAAGATGATTTAACAATAGATACCAGGAAAATTCAGAGAGTCATAAGGACATCCTTTAAAAAATGTAAATTCTGCCAAATTGAAAAATCTAAAATAAATGAAAATATTTCTTGATACATAGCATTTACCAAAGTTAAATCAAACTCAGATAAACAATTTAAACAGACCTACAACCCTAAAAAATCCAGGGTGAAATGGGTTTAGCACAGAATTCTATAAAACATTCAAAGAGGAGTTAAAGCCAATACTCCTCAAATTATTCCACAAAAGAGAAATAGAAGGTACATTGCCCAATTTATTTTATGAGCCCACAGTTACTTGGATACCCAACTACATAAAGAAGACAAAGAAGACAATTACTGGCCACTTTCCCTTAGGAACATAGATGCAAAAATACTCAATAAAATACATGATGTCTACCATGATCAAGTAGGCTTCATCCCAAAGATGAAAGATACTTCAACATATATAAATCAATAAATGTGGCTCACCACATAAACAAACTGAAAGACATAAATCACATGATTTTCTCATTAGGTGTAGAAAAGGCCTTTGACAAAATCCAACATTCCTCTAAGGTAAAAGTCCTGGGAAGACTAGGAATACAGGGAAATACCCCAGCATAATAAAGACAATTTATAGAAAACCCATCCACAGCCAATATAAATAAATGGAAAGAAACTCAAGACAATTCCACTAAAATCAAGAACAAAACAAGGTTGTGCATTCTCTCCATACATATTCAACACATACTAAATTCAAGGGGTTACAAATTGGAAAGGAAAAAGTCAAAGTATTATTGTAGTTAATATGATAGTATGCATAATTGACCCTAAACACTTCACCAGAAAACTCCTACAGCTGATAAAACACTTTTGGCAAAGTTCATTCACAAAAGTCAGTAGCCTGACTAAATACAAATGATAAATGGACTAAGAAAGAATTCAGGGAAACAGCACCTTTCAGAATGGCCTTAAATAATATAAAATAAATTGGGCAACTTTAGCCAAGCAAGTGAAAGACTCGTGTAACAAAACTTCAAGTCCTTAAAGAGAGAAATTGAAGAAGATTTCAGAAAATGGAAAGCTCATTCGTGCTCGTGTGTGGTAGGATGAGTACAGTAAAAACTCCCATTCTACCGAAAGCAATCTGCATGTTCAATCTAGCCCCATCAAAGTGCCAACACATTTCTTGATAGATCTGGAGAGGACTATTTTAGCTTCATATTGAAACACATACACACACACACACACACACACACACACACACACACACACACACACACACACCAGGAAAGTTAAAACTATCCTGAATAATAAAAGATCTGCTGGAGGTGTCACCATTTCCAATGTCAAGTTGTACTTTAGAAGTATAGTAGTAAAAATTATGATATTGGCACAAAAACAGACACAATAATGAATAGAATTGATATGAATACGCAGACATAAGTCTCCATATGTATGGACATCTGATTTTTGATAAAGAAGCCAGAAATAAATACGCATTGGGAAAAAAATACAGCATCTTCAGCAAATGGTGCTGGTCAAACTAGATGTCCTCCTGTAGAAAACAGACAAATATATGTCTGAAAATAGATCCGTATTTATCACCAGGCACAAAACACAAGTCTAAGTGGGATCAAAGACCTCAACATAAAAGCAGATTTTCTAAACCTGATAGAAGAGAAAGTAGGGGAATGCCTTGCACTGGCACAGGAAAAGACCTCCTAAACAGAACACAGATGTGCAGGTACTGTGATCAACAATTAATAAATGGGACCTATGAAAGTGAAAAGCATCTGTAAGGCAAAGGATACAATCAATTGGACAAAGAGGCAGCCTACAGAGTGAAAAAGATTCTTACCAACTCTACTTGTAATAGAGGACTAATATTCAACATATATGAAACTAAATGTCTAGAATAGAAAGAAAAATAACTCAATTTTAAAGATGAGGTACATGTCTAAGCAGAGAATTCTCAGTAGAGGCTTCTTGAATTGCTGAAGCACACAGAAATGTTCAAAATCCTCAGCAATCAGGGAAATACAAATCAAAAGTATTTTAAGATTTCATCTTATACTAGACAGAATGGCCAAGATTAATAACACAAGTGGCAGCTCATGCTGGCGAGGATATGGAGCAAGGGGGACACTCCTCTATTTCTGGTGGGAGTGCAAACTTACACAGCCTCTATCAAAATCATATGATTGTTCTTCAGGAAGATGTGAATTAATCTAGGTCAAGATTCAGTTAAGCCACTCTTAGGCATATACCCAAAGGATACGTCATCCTGCCACAAAGACATTTGCTTAATCATGTTCATTGCTCTGTTCATAATGCCCGGAAATTGGAAACAACTTAGATGTTCCTCAAATGAAGAATTGATAAAGAAAATGTGGTATGTTTACACAATGGCATATTACTCGACCATTAAAAAACATATAATCATGACTATTGTAGGCAAATGAATGCAACTAGAAAGGAAACCTTCCTGAGTGTGGTATCCCAGAACCAGGGAAAAGATATGGTATGAATTTGATCATATGCAGATATTAGCATTTAATAAATAATAACTGAGCTACGATCTGTAGAAGCACAGTTAGGTATAGAGTACCAGAGTAGGGGTTACAGATATAACTTGTTTGGAAAATAGAACACATATTTATGGATGGAAGTGGGTCTGGAGAAGGAGGGTGAGGTGGGTTGGTAGACAAGGGTGGGAACACAGGGAGAAACAGCTAAAATTCTGGGTCATTTGAGGAGTAGTAGGGAAACCTAGTAGAGTAGAAGCTTCCACATCTCTATTTCTATATCTATATCTAATTTATATCTATATCTAACCTATATCTATATATCTATATCTATATATCTCTATACACATACATGGTGAGGACACTGCTCAATTTCTGGTGGAGATCTATATGTGATCTACATAAAATCATCACAAAGCCCTAATTGACCATTTCTTGTCACCAAATGAAGCTTGCACTGGGTTACATCTAACTGAGTTGTTGTCTAAAGACGACCTATAGGATCCCTCCCCTGACCAAGCAAATAAGCAAAACACACAAACAAACAAAACACTAGACTGTTGCCAAAAAAGGAGAATGCTCTCCATAAACTGACTGCAAAGCCCCATTGCTGATTGAACATGGAGAAGTTCGGCTGGTGTCTACATAGAGCCTTGATCCCTATATGCAAGTGTCTTTGGTACAGGAAGGTTCTCTGCACTCTCCCAAAGGAGAAACATAAACCCCAAGCCAGCCATAAGCCTTTTGATCTACAATGCTGTTCTGCTTGCAATATATACTCATGCAATGGTGGCACAAGGCTTGTGGGAGCCACCTTCCAATATCTGATTTGACTTAAGGACGATTCCACAAGATAGAAACCATACCCGAACTGATTGGTTGGGTGACCAAGGAACTGAGAGTAGACAGCCCAAGGATCAAATACTGCTGGTCTAAAATAAATAAATAAATAAATAAATAAATAAATAAATAAATAAATAAATAAATAAAACAATAACAAAAAAATGTAACAATAAAAGGACTCTTAGTGGCATTCTACCATACTCATAAAGCAGAACCTGGCTTCGCCATTATCAAAGAGGCTTCCTCATGTGGCAGTTGGGAAACATATCAGCCAGACATTATTTAGAAAGCAAGAGACCTTAGAACACAGCGCTAAGTGGGATATCTCTATAAAATTCCTCCTCCCAGGGCTCAGGAAACAAGGTGGAAGAGAAGGCAGAAAGAGTGTAAGTGTCAAAAGGGACAGAGGACACCAAGGAAACAGGCCCTGTAAATCAACATGATTAAACTCATATGAACCACAGAGACTGGGTACATAGGTCACAGGGCCGCACCAGTCTCTACCATACTTTGACTTCCAGCTTAACATTTTTTTTCTTTTCTTTTTTTTCAGAGCTGGGGACCGAACTCAGGGCCTTGTGCTTGCTAGGCAAGCGCTCTACCACTGAGCTAAATCCCCAACCCCCCAGCTTAACATTTTTATGAGATTTCTGAGAGTGTGAATAAGTGGGTCTCTGATTCATATACCCTCTCTTGGACTGTTTTCCTTCTGTTTTGGCCAATATGTTAGATTTGCATTATTTTATTTTATTTAATTCCTTTAGAAGCTTACTTGTTTTCTGATGACAGACAGAGAGTGGATCTAGATGAAAGGGGAGGAGATATCGAAGGGAGTAGAGGGAGGGGAAAATGATTAGAAAATCTGTGAGAGAAAATATTTTCAATAAAAAAAATCTAAAGGACAAAACAAAGAAAAAGCCTCCCAACACACACACACACACACACACACACACACACACACACACACACACACACACACATCGGAAAAGAAGAGGTGAGGACAGAAGCAAGGACCAGAGTTTCAGAAGTGTTCACAGACTGAAAGTCATGGTTGTCTCCTGGGTATTCCTAACTAGCTGGGACTTATCACTTTTCTCCTGGTCAAGAGTCCCAGCTAACGACCTGGCCACAATGGCCTCTGTGGGGGTGGAATGTGAGTGTTATGCATATGCATGAAGCTCAAGCAGAATTGGTCACACCCATCTGAATCTCAGGGCTAGTTAGATACAGGAAACCACACTAAGACTTGTTGCTGTGCAGCCAATGGAGCTGAACAAATAAGTTGGAAAAGTTACAGCTGATTCATAGTCCAAACTTTAGCTTTAAATATTGATAATAGAGCCATTTGAACAGAACCTGGCTTTATTCTTTTCTAAACTTATTTCCAACGAACAACTAAAAATTGCTTACTTACATCCATTGTGGACTAGTTGATGATTTAGGGTATGTATACACTACTGGAGCATGTGCCTCTATTTAAAAGCTTAACCTTGTACTGTAGCAAAAAGGCCAATATCCATTCTCTTCCCAATTTTGAGCAAAACAATATTATGTTTTACTTACCAATTACATTATAGATTTTTCATGACTAAAATCTTATATTCCTTGACTTATACCTCCTCAAACAACCACCACCAGAGCCTTTGGTAACCCAAGGTTTTCTACTGTCTACTCCTTCACATTCAACATATTTAGATGCTACATTTAAGTGAGATCATGCAGGATCTCTCTTTCTTGCCAGAGTTATTGCATTTAGCACAATGCCTTGTAGATTCATCTGCATCTTGCAGGGAGACAGGATCTTTTTCTTTGTAAATGCTGTGTGATATTTCACTGTGTTTATTATATTTCCTTGACAGACCTTTGCTTGTTCATGTTTCTTGGCTTCTTACCCATTGGCTTCTGAAAGATGATGATGGAGATGTTCTGCATGAGCTCTACTTCTCAGGACCTCTAAGAATTTCCTATGGGAATAACACGATTCCCCTGTTTGTTCCAGCAAAAACTGAGCATATTTTTCCCTCAGAAAAAAAAATGAGAGTGTTTAGTAGCTTTGTTATTCCCTGCGTGCTGCATCTCTTGTGGATGTGGTTAAATCGCCACCTTCCACCTCATGATCCTGTCTTTAGGAACTTCAGCTCTTTCCAAGACAAACCGGCATACGGTTTCTGATTCCGAAAGCACCTCCAATGCTGGCAATCTTGTTAATAGAGGAGCTTTGGGGAAGCAAAGAAGCAAGTTGGTGGTAGAAATGAGGACTGAGATGACCTCTTCATTACTCCAGGTTGTATGATTAATCTCGAAGAGGACTGATGAATAGTAAACGGTGGATCTGGATTGAATGAGGCAAATTTCAAGAAACCCACTTGACTCTGGTGTCAGAGACTATATACTTCTCCCTGGTAGGAGACCAGGAACTTGCAAACCAGCCCCCCTTGGGCAGTCATCTACTTTTCTTTTTCTTCCAGGTGAATTAGCCTGTGGGTGCTATGGGCAGTCAGAGGATGGGAGGACTCAAGAGAAAATCAATGCGTAGGTCAGAGCAACACAACAAAAGAAAGGTCTCTGTCACTGCATCTCCAGCCCACAATATCACATGCTGCAGACTGGCTTAGATGAACCTTGCTCTCGCCTTTGGAAGAGATAAGCAGGCTGGACAAGGAAAGTGAGACAAGATGGGCTGAAAAAAAAATAAGAGGACATAGATAAGATAAGCAACCAAGCACCTCAACTGTGTTCCTTGTGCTGCCGGAACCACTTGGCTTCTTTGCTGGCCACAGGACAACTAGACTTGAGGGACAGGATGTGACAGGACCTTTAATCTGCTGCTGCTCACCAACTCCTCAATAGCTCACTCCTCGTCCTTTGCCCTTTCCTCATGCTTTACAAACGTTTGAGTAATTGTTGTGAGGCAGAAACTACTGTAGGAGATAGAGATGACAGTAGCTAGCAAGTCAGTTGAGGATGATGCCCCTCCTACAGTTCACAGGCTGGTGAGAGAAACCAGGCTGTAGGCAAATGAAGAAAGGAAGAAGCAAGAGGGCCGAAAGCGCAGAGGTCTGTGGTCAGATTCCAGAGCCATTGGCAGGGCAAAGTGCTATGTGGAAGCACACCACAGAGGACTTGCTGTACCAGACTAAAGCCTCTCCGCTGCCAATTATTGTGAAACGAAGAGAGGAGAGGTCAGAGAGGTGGTAGAAGGGTCAAGGTTGTGAGAGACTGTGGTGCTCGATAAAGTGGTTATTTACCAACCAGCATCCAACGTTTACTATCCTCACAACTAACACTGTTTTTGAAACAACCATCTGATAATGAGCTCTGAGGTGTTAGACCCTGATAGCAGGGATAGAGGCAGAAGGCCCCTTCTGTGGGTAGGGAAGCTAGAAAAGGACAGTGAGAAGCAGCAGCATGCAAGCTAATCCCCAAGTGGCAAGAAGGAAATGCAAGGGATGGTCAGCCAGGGGCCAACTGAGGACAAGGGGAGAGCATGCGATTCAACACCCAGCAATGGTAAGGACTCAGAGCGGCTTGACACACATGCAGAACAGCACAAAGCTTGGGTTGCTGGCCCAGGGTGCAGAGGGACTGATAAGAAATTCGATCAGGTGGTTAAGCATAGGTCAGGTCTTGAGGAACTTTTTAGGATTGTGACGGGAAAGTAAAGCCAAAAGCTGTGCGAGGGAGGATTTGAAGCAGGGGGAACTGGCATAATCTGATTTACATTTTTCGAAAATTTCTTGTGCAATGGGCGAGGATTAGGACAAAAACAGAGAATGGGTTATTCTAGTCTGAGAATGGCGAGCGGAATGCGGGGGCAGCTGTGGAAATGTGGAAAGGTTATTCAGGAGTTGTGGGTTTCCAGATACCTGTGAACATCTTCTTTGTGCCTCCCCTCAAGAGGTGGGACTTAATTACTTCTGCCCCTGAATGTGAACTAGAACTTGGGATGTCACTTTAGGGTTTAATCCTTTCAAAGATGGCAGCTTCTGATGGGGGAGGAGGGGAGATGTCTGGTGGCTTGCTGTCTCACTCTGAAAGACAGCTCACTCTTAAGAGAGACTAGTTGTCCTTTCCCGCCATAGTTCTGGAGACAAGCCTATGAAGCAAGGGACTGACAACTCTGGAAGGAACCATGTCTGATTTTACCTCAGCTGAACTTGCTGAAGATGCTGAAACCATGTCTGCCAGTTCAACAACATCTAGCTTCAGTGTCGTGGTAAAAACTTAGCATACCATGCCTGGGTTCCTTCTCAGTAGATATTAATAGATAACAAAAGTACCTTAGGTTTTAAGCTTGGTGATCCAGTGAGTTCATTAGGGTTACTTGCAGGAGCATGGATGGCTCAAGGACACTTAAGTCATGGAAAAATCCAACCCAGAATAGGTGATGGATTACACATGAAAGCTGGAAGCCTAGAGCTCACTGTCCAGCTCGCTAGCAACTCAACAGAACACCGTCATTTCCTTCAATTACTTAATGCTTATATAGCCTTAGGAAAAAGCCTATCCAGTCTTGCAACTTTTTTTTTTCTTTTCTTTTTTTTCAGAGCTGGGGACCGAACCCAGGGCCTTGCACTTGCTAGGCAAGTGCTCTACCACTGAGCTAAATGCCCAACCCCAGCCTTGCAACTTTTAAAATGTAAATATAATATTTTCCTTAGTTCTTTGAAAACTTCTTGTATGCATACCATGTAGTTTAATTATGTTTACCTTCCCCACCCCTCCCCCCACTCCTCCCAGATCCCTTCTTTGCCCTACCCACTCTCAATTTTATGTCTTCTTTTTTCTTTTCTTTTTAATCCAAGTCCAGTTCATGATACATATAACTCATGGTTGTAAAGCCTTCAGATGGAGCAAAGTCCACTCATCACGGGCCACACTCTTAAAGAAAACTAATTCTCCTTTCTCCTTACTAAACTGTCAGTAATTTCTTAGTTGGGGCCAGGACCTCATAAACATCTCCTCCATGCAGAAATGTTGACGGGCTTGTCCTTGTTCACATCTTGCGCTGGCAGCCACAGTTTCTGTGAGGTCCAAAGTGCAGTGGTCTTGAGCTGTCCAGAAAACCCCACTTCACCTCAGCCCTCCCTGACATTAGACTCTTAAAATCTTTGTGTTCTTCCTTCTGGGATGATGCCTGACTCTTGTGGGGAGAGTGCTGATATACATGTCCGGTTATTTGAATTGCCCTCTAGAACCCTGTGGGAAGACCCTATTGACTATGGGACATTTGCAACTGCGCACTCCCTAAACACTTACTCTGTGCTTTGACCATCTCAGGATTTCTGTATTAATGATTGTCAGCTGCATAAGAAAATTTCTCCAGTGAAGTCTGGGACGTTTTATGGGTGCAGAGATAAGAATTTAGAGACCAGTTTGATACTACGTCCTTTTAGCGAAAATATGGTAGTAGGTTCACCCCTAGGGCCTGTGAACTCTCACTCCTAGGTTCCTAGCCAACACAGGTAAGCATTTCTTCTTATTGAACAGTCCTTCAACCCAATCAGAAAGCATTTGGTTACTCTGATAACATTTATGCCATGATTGTACCCATGGACATATCTTGTTTTGTCAGCATTCACAACTGGGTAAAACTTCTCTTGACTTCCCCCTTGCCCAAGTTTACATAGCACTTATTGCCTAGTATTTTGAGAGCTAGCTAGTAAGGTCCTTGTCAGTATCAATTTAATTTCTCCGTGTGTTGTGACTGAACTATGTGGTGTCTTCTACAATAAGGTCTTATCATCATGTTCCAGTAGGCAATGAAGAACAATGACAATAGCCTTTATTTTGTGGAGATCTTTGAAAAAGTACTGGCCAACAATTATTTTTAGCTATTAGGTTAAGCATAACATTCACACGCATGCACACTCATGGAAAGAAAATGGTAGAATAAATGTCTCTAGTTTTATATTCTCTCTTGAATCCATGGTAACATGCCTTGGGTTCCTTTGTCTCAACTACAGAGTTTGCTCTAATAAAACAACCCACGGCATCCACAGCATCAAACTCAACCTTCTCTTTAATCATGCCAGCTCACAATCATCTTGGACACAGATCACTGCTTCCTTTAAAATACTGTCCCCTCTGGAAGGTCATGTCTTTCCTTAGGTAGATTGTTCTGCTCCAAGTGTTGGCACCCACAGGACCTTAGCCTCATGCAGCTGGTGGCTGGTCTGTCCTAGGAGGTCCAAAAGGCTTCATTTGCATCTTTGTTCCCATGACAAGGCAAGCAGATATGGCAAGAAGGCAAACGATCACTGCGCATCTTCTCCAAGGTCGCTGCCTTTCTTGTGGCCCCTCCTGAAGGATGGTGCAGCTTATTACACAGACGCTCACTTTAAGAGTCAGCATTCCCAGGGAAACAGAAACACGGGGCAGTACTTAGGTTATGAAGTCAAACGCTCTCCTGGAGAACTAAAACACATTGGCATCTGACGGAAATATTCTAGAAAGGGGTGCATGTTGCAGAGCAGAGGAAGTGTGATTGGGACCAAATGACTTGAGAGGAAAGGAGATGCAGAGGAAAGGGGCGGGGACAGGAGTTGAATGAAACAAGTGGTCCGCAAATGGACGCAGGAAGAGCACTGAAGCCCCTGAATGTGCTCCTCCTTCCATTGGGCCTCCCCTTACTACTCTTACTTTGCCCAAGAATCACTCTCATCTTTTCCTTCTTTATTTTCCTCTGTGACCCATGTCCATATCTTCAGTACAAATATCTATTCACAGCATTATAAGTGCTACTTCTTATCTTTCAGTCCATCTCTTTATCCTCTTTCTTCCTCTCTGTCTCTCTGTCTCTCTGACTCTCTGTCTCTCTCTGTCTCTGTCTCTGTCTCTGTCTCTGTCTCTCTCTCTCTCGTGTGTGTGTGTGTGTGTGTGTGTGTGTGTGTGTGCGCACGCGCACGTGCGCTCAGTTACCAGAAGACAAGCTGTGGAAGTCCAGCCTTCTTCCGCCACATGAGTCTCAGGCATGGAGTTGAGCTTGGCAGGCTTGACAGCAAGTACCCTTTCGTTCAGCGTCGCCACAGTGGCCTCGGCTGTGATAATTTCTTTGACTCCACTCGCTTGATGTAAGCTCCGTGGAGACTTGTCACACTTCTTAACATCTAGAAGAGTGCCCGGAATATAGTTGGCACTCAATAAGCATCAGTCACATAAGGGAGATGCTGAATGATGGAATATTGTGTCTTGCGGAGCTGGAAACTCAGAAGCGGCATTGGGAGAAAGTGATACTCTGAAATGATGGTGTTGTGAGGCAGCGGTTCTGTGGGTCTCCTTGTAAGGACAGTCTGGACCTTAGGGCTTCTGACCACGGTCCTCTTTTCTGTGCTCTTAATTGGCTGTTTGCATGGTGAAGTTCTGAAACCCTCTTAGCCACAGGATTAGAACTGTTTTGTTTATTTTATTTATTTCCTGGCACATATTTTCCCCACGGCTCTCAGTTTCCTCCTGCTTGCTTAATCCCTTCCAGACTAGTTTAGGCACCTGTTCTGCCTTTTCTCGCCTTAAAATTGGGGGATGGGTTGGGTGGACAAGGGAAATGAACCTAGCTGGCAGCTTGCAGCTAAAGAACTCTGAGCTGTGGCACCCGGGGGGCGGGCCTCAGACAGGCTCAGGCCAGCCAATCCGGAGTTGTCAGAGCCACCAGGCTGCAGGTCTCAGGACTGACCAGCGTCCCTCCACTTGTCCATCCTTCAGTCTGTCCATTTGTCTCAGGACATGGCGAAACTGCTAGGGCTCACCCTCGTGGGACTGGTGTTGGCACTTTACAAGAACCATCAGTCTTCCTATCAGTAAGTTGTGTTGGGATGGTTGGGGTGAGGGCTGCAGCCACGTGCTTCCTACCCTCCAAGGTCCAGGAGCATATTCATGCCCTCCTGGCTCTTAACAGGAAAATCTATAGGCCCTGGGTAGGACGCACACCTAAGAGTGGTTCGTAGATGTTGTCAGTCTTCCCTGTGCTTCTTAAAAACCTGCCCTGTGTCTGAGAGCTGGGGACGGTCAGGATACACAAATGATATGTCAGCAAGGTCCATGGGCTGTAGTCATGTTTTAACCTGGCTTGAAAAAGAAATTCCAAATAGCAGACTGGTGTGTGTGTGTGTGTGTGTGTGTGTGTGTGTGTGTGTGTGTGTGTGTGTGTGTGTTTCGGGATGGAGGTAGTTTGCAATACATTAGTGAAAAAGAGTTCCCTGAATATAGTAAACCTTCCTGGCTTGGAGAATCTCAATCCGAGGCTCCACTAGGGAAATAGACAGAAAGCCTACTTGTAACTGGCCCACTAGGAGCAACTGCTCCCTGGGGTGCTCCACATGCTCCAGTGGGTGCTGGGCTGAGGTAATGGGGGTATCGTGAACTCCACCACTGGTCTGGCTTTGATCAAGGTATCTTGGGCACAACACTTAGAGATCTAACCACTAATTGCTCCAATAAACCATCTATGGTACCATATATAGAACACCGCTAACAAAAACCCTGGAAGGCAGTAACTATTCAGTGGTATTAATTCCTGCTTCCCTCAAAAGGACTTCGTAACCCACCAGAGTGCTACTGGGTAGGAGGCTAAAAATGTATAAGAAGTTTCATGATAATCCTTTAGGAGGGTTCAAAGTTTATACCCCATTCTCCTGCAAAAGGCTTAGTCAATACTATTGTGTTATTTACTCTGTTATTTACTCTGAAGTAAAAAATTAACGAGCATGGACTATTTGGAAATAAACCATCATATGCTCTTATAAACTAATTAGAATCTTTGGCACAGAGTTGGGTTATGTAAAGTATTATTTCTTAAATCACATAATATTAGAAAAGTATTTGAGCTTGAAATATTGTGTGTGTGTTTGTGTGTGTGTGTGTGTGTGTGTGTGTGTGTGTGTGTGTATGTTATATGCTTATGTGTATGGATAGCTGCATAGCTGCACCTGTCCATGTGTGGACCTGGAGTCTTGGGAATCTTCCTCTGTCACTCTCTACCTCATTTTTGAGGCATGGTCTCTCTGTCACTGAGGCTGGAGCTTCCTGACTGCCTTGATCGTCTAGTAAAGAGCCCTCAAAAGCTGCCTTTGTCTGTTTTCCAATGCTGGAATTTCAGGTATACACTGCTGTGTCCTGCTTTTTATATGGGTGCCAGGGGTGAGAACATAGGTCTTTATGCCCATGTAGTAAGCATCTTACCAGAGATCCATGTCTACAGCCAGATTTGGGTTTTTACCTTATCAAACTTTGGGCTTTTACATTTTTAAGAATCACTTAAATTACAAATTGAGAACGTGTGCAGAACCCCAGGGGATAACAGACAGGAGAAGGAAGGGAAACGATACCAACTTTCTAGAAGCCTTAAAGGCTCAACACAAGAGGATCCATGGGCCGGAGGTGTGCCCAATACCTCCCTGGATATGCTGTCTTAGGCCCCGCTTCACATGACTGAATCAGATCAGTATAACTAGGTCCCAACCCCGGGATATTTTTATGCTTTTCTGGATAGTATACTCAACCCCTGTCCTCTCCCATGTTGGAACCAGAGGCAGGAGCATGGTGGATGAATAATGATCAACCCCCATTTTGGAGAAAAGGCACACGAAACTCCAAAAGGTCATGAATCTGCCCAGGAAAGAAAAAGATAAGACTGTGATGTATCTTGGCATCAAGGGAAGCTCTGCCCTCAGAATAGATACAGCCATCTTCAGCCTTCTGTGGGAATAGACTGTCTGCAAGCAGGGGCGTGGTCTACACATTAGGAGTTGAAAGAAGGTCACAGAGTCTGTGCAGTTTCATTCTGTACCTTTGAGAACTTCCTGAATTTCTGATGTGGGAGAGGCAGAGAAGAAGAAATAAAAAGAGGGTCTGGTTCACCTTTGTAGTCAGATCTTGCCTGTGTCTGTCATGGCATACATCATAAAAGTCTAGAGAACACCCAGGAAAGACAACAGGGAACGCTTCTTGAGGATACGCGATGTGGAGAAGCAAAGAGACGCCGTCTGAGATTTACCACTGTGGTATGAAAGGTCTCTGTGTTTCCTTCTTTGGATGGGGATGACAAAGCTAGTATTAATTCAACATATCTCTATTACCTCACTCATCCTAGGCAGAATGCCCTATAGTCAGAGACGATGGTGGATTCCCTGCAACACGGACAAGACCTCGTTTCTGCAACTTCCCATTCATTCTGTCACGTTAATGCCAATTAACATTCTAGCCTGTTTCTCTCCTAAAACTTATGGGAAAATAGCACGCATCCCAGTGTCATATATAAATTTGAGCTGATAATAAGCCAGATGTGATCTCCAAATCCACCCAAAGAGACTAGGGATTAGTTGTTGGTGTGTTTCTCTGACTTCTTGGGACTTATTTGGCTGAGAGGTTTAGAGGTAGAATCCCGTGGAGGCTGGTCCATGGCTGTGGTCCGGCTGTAAGGATGAATAAACAGCATGGGGGCGGGGTTATCGAGAGCAGGTGATAGAGAGCTAATAATCACATGATGACCACGAAGTAGAGAGAACCAATCAGAGTTAAAGGCTTGAGGACCGGACAGGTTTTCAAAGCTATAGACCCAGTGGCCTCTTTCCTTCAGCCCAGCCCTACTTTCTCTAGTGTCGATGTTCTCTGGAGAGTCTGTTCAATAATGGATCCATGAAAGCATTACTCTATTGATTATATCAACAACCCAGTCACTTTCTAAAATCCTGCCTCTGATCACTGCAATGAGATCACACCTCCTTCTGAGACCACACCTCCCTCTGAGACCACACCTCCCTCTGAGACCACACCTCCCTCTGAGACCACACCTCCCACAAATGAGCCTTTGGGGGTAGTTTATATTACCATTTGAATATTATCTTAACTCTTTGTGACACCCAGGCTAAGGCTGAATTTCTTCTCATCCCCGCTGGCCCCCGTCAGTGTATCCATACCATCTTCTCAGTCGTCTGGTGCACTAGGCTAATAGTGCCACAGGACAATTCAGCAGACATCTGAGTCT
This sequence comes from Rattus rattus, assembly GCF_011064425.1. NCBI lineage: Eukaryota > Metazoa > Chordata > Mammalia > Rodentia > Muridae > Rattus > Rattus rattus. Next base: position 133,402,579 of record NC_046159.1, read on the forward strand.
CCTCATGATGTGCGAGTGCCATGTTCACACGGGAAGCCAGAGGCTCAATATGGTGTAGCATTACTCGACAGTTTTAGCATTTAGAGGGAGCCACAAGGTCCAAACCCAATTATTGAAAAGCAACATGACAGGGTACTTGGTAGACATATATGTCATGGTCCGTGAAAATGAATGAGGGAGCTACGGATCTCATCCCAGAAGACCACAGGAGGCTTCGGAAGGCAGAAACAAGCTGCAGATTGTCGAGATAAAGCACATTCAAAGTAAAGAAAAAAAACACCGTGGGCTAATTAAAGGGTATAAAGAAGTAGGAAGCAGAGTGCTTTGTATCTGGACACCTAATTGCATGTCTCTGATGTACCTTTTAAGTTAAGGGATCACATGTGACTGAGCTGGTGTTTGATTTTTTTTCTTTTTACATATGGAACAAGGAAAATGTGTGTGTGTGTGTGTGTGTGTGTGTGTGTGTGTGTGTGTGTGTGTGAGAGAGAGAGAGAGAGAGAGAGAGAGAGAGAGAGACAGAGACAGAGAGACAGAGAGAGAGACAGAGAGAGAGAGAGAGAGAGAGAGAGAGAGAGAGAGAGAGAGAGAGAGAGACTGAACCCTGAACCCAGGACCTTGAATATGCCAAGCAAGTCCTCTGTGTCTGAACTTATGCCCAGCCTGAAAGCCATGACTCTTTTTTTTTTTTTTTTAAACTGTTTGAAGGATTGAATGTGGATGTAAGTGGAAGGGACCCTAGTATGGGATTTGGCACACGGTAGTCTTCATAAAGAGATCCAGAACAAATGAGGAAAGGCTGATAGTACAAACGGAAGTACCTGGGAGCCCAGAGTACCAGCATAGCTTGAGGGCCTAGTGTGGTTTGGCAGGGAGCCAGTGTCTGTTTGTACAGAACAGCTCACAGCAAAGCTTATGTGATTTCTGGATGGACTTCAGAGGTCTTGGAATCAAGGACACATCTCAGACATTGAACTTTATTTATGAGACCCAGAACATTCGCCCTTGACATGATACATGACCAGAGACCAGCCTTAAAGCCGTGAGCTGGATACACGCTTGGAGGCAGATAGGTGTCCAAGTGTATCCTGGTCTCCGAAGTGGCATTGTCTGTAAATTGTGCCGAGTGAGAGGGGTGGATGCCGATTTGCCTTCTTGTTTGTGTTCCAACCTTGGCTTAGCCGCTTCAGATTTTTAACCTTAGCCATCTGTAATCAGGGAAACAAACACACAAGGGGGGTTTTGGAGGGCTAAAAGAGGCTTGTGTAGGACCTGAACTGTGGCGTCAATGACATCCTGTTGAGTCCCGGCTTGACTGGGCCATACATTTGGACGCAGGGCAACCGGGAGCAGAGTTCATATCTTCTTGCTTACTCTGGGCTCAGGCTCAGGCTGGGATTATTCTGTTGACCTACACCTGAGTCAATTGACCTTTCTCTGTTCTGTGTAAACCTGTCATATTTAATGTGAACCTCTTTTTGTGTGCTTTGACTATATATATATAAAAAAAAGTCACTGGTTTCTTCCACAAGTTTCGACATTCAATGGTTTCACGTTCTTGAAATACTCTTTGCCTGCGACTCTGCCTTCTGATTTGAACTTTTCCCTTAACATTTTGAACCCATCCTTTGACTTCATGAAGGCACCCTAGAAACAGTCGCTGTACGTTCTTTCAAAAAAAAAAGGATCTTTAGTCATGGGTCCCAAAATACATTTGATAAATCATGACCAACATTTTAAAATCGATTGGGTCTGAACAAACAAAACAAAACAAAAATCGAGAAATTATCACATGGGGTCAGGGATACGGCTCAAAGGTCAAGTGCAGCCTTTCATGTGCAGGGCCCTGACTTCAAGCCCTCACGGAGCAGAAGAAAGCATGTCTCCCAAGGATTAGTGGATTGTTTTGTGGAGCTTGTTTCAAGGGCATTGCTGTGGTTGCTGTTGTTGCTGTTGCTGTCTGCAGGTTCGTGCACACCGGCTGTCTGCTTTGCACTGTCTAAAATGCCTTCCATGGTTGGGACTTCTGTCTGAAAAGTCTGTAAGCCACTGCTGTACCATTACCTTCTGTTGCACTGTCATAAGCTTTTATGGTGACCACGTCAAGTTGCAGCCTGACAATTTTCCATTTTCCATTTCTGAAATGCTTCTCTGTCTCCCAAGTCAAGGGACAGATCGCATTCCTTCTGAGTTATGGGCTTCCTAAGCTGCTTCCTTCACTCAGGGAGCACAGTTCTCCACTATGGCCCATCTTCCTCATCAATTTGGTCATGTCCGTTCCTCTGTCATCCCTGCCTGTGGGTTTCCATTCTGGTCACGCATGAGGACACACTCAGGTGCTCTCATGAAGGAGATACTTGTTCGCTATTGGTCCAGACTTCCCTAGACTGTGGGATGGATAGCCAATAGCATAAGGGTAGAAATGCTTCAATTGTTCTCTTTTTCTTTCTTTCTTTTTCTTTGAAGCGACACATTCTCAACTTTCGTTATCCTTTGTATTCTCAGTCATGGGGAGGAAGAGTTTTTTGGTTTTTTTTTTTCTTTTTTTTTACACTTTTTACTCACTCTTGGCTCCTGTTCTGTGAAACTAAATTTCCAGGAAGGTGAGAAGAGACGATCCCAACTCATCACAAACCACGTGAAATTCCCAGGGACTCTTGGGTAACTGTCAGTACTTATTCAGACTAGACTGTGTCACTAGACTAGAAACTGCATACTTTGTTGTTTTGATCTCCCAGCTATGCTAACATGGTAGCCTGCTTCTTTCAAATACCACAGCAATGGCTTTGCTCCGTTCAGGAGCCTGCTGGGGTCTCCCTCTCACATCCCTTCACTTTTCCTTTGTCCTTCGCTCAAATATCCCCTGGCGATGACGCTTATGCACTCAGATTCAATAAGCCATTTCCCTGCCTGTGTTCACATGTGTGTGTCTAGATGCTTGTCCACGTGTGTGATGTCTTTTCACAGGCTGGCCTTGGATATGACTTTCTGAAGTTGTATATACTTTTTAAAACATCTGTACTTTTGAGTATTGTATTGGAAAAACAAACACCCCATCTGGGCTGTAGAGCCAGACAGAAAAGGCAGGTGGAAAGTAAATATTCTTGAATTATACAGGACATATCCCCATTTTAATGCAAGCATTTGGAATTGTTTTTATTTTTATTCTGGTTTCCAAGTGTTTAATTGTTGTAACTTCGTAGTTGTCACTGTGAAGTAGCATATGTATTTGGACTTTATGTGTTTGGCGAAATAGCCACCTCTTCCTCTGCGCGGCTCTTGGATATTAATGACATTAACTGGAGCCTTGCTGCCATTCAACCTGACTTTCCACAGTGGAAACCGAATACAGCCGAGGGAACAGTCCCTGCCGTTGCCATAATACATAGAGCCTGGAGGACACCACATGCTTCCTTGTGCATCTGCCTAGCTCTGCACATAAGAATCTTTGCTCAACTTTATGTTGTACTCCTAGATCCCCATTGGTCTTGAAGAATCAGTTGCCAAGGAATACAAACTAACTCAGGTTGTACCCAAGGCAAAAGACACTTGACGAGAGCTCTGTGGGCTTCCTTTCGCACCTCAGCTCTACCTTCTGAATTTTTTATGTGTATTCTATTCTTTTCTCCCTTCCAGAACAAGATTAAATGCTTTCCGTGAAGTAACACCGGTAGATCTTCCTAACTGTACCTTAGTTAAAGGAATCGGTATGTATATGGATGGATGAGGAGACATCACATTGTAAATGCAAACATATTATTGCTATACATTTTCTTAACCTTTTACAACCTTGAATCAGTAGAGTAATATGGAGTCGGGAGCTGATTACAAATGCCATAAGCTTTGACCCAACTCCACGGGCATATCACCAAGGTGTTTCAATTGATTGGCTATTGTTTGGTCAACAGAACAAAAACTATATCTAGAACAATGGTTTCACGGTAACACACATAAGGAGATGGCAGAAGGGAGAGGGAAGAATGATATAAAGCCTAAAAGAAAGAGTAATTTTTAAAATGAACTCTCACTTACCACAAGGCTTTTCCTCGTGCGCTTCTTTTGAGTGTTGGAGAGAAGAGTCTTCCCCAGAAGTTCTCAGCAGATTTCCCCTTAGATCTCATTAGACAGAACTGGGGGATAGGCTCGTATCTAGCTAGAAAGAAAGCTGTGAAGATAATTACTGGTCTCCATCCTGAGAGGCAAGACCTGTCAGCAAAGAAAAAAAGGTGGAGGGATGGGACTCCTGCTAACCTACTCAGAGAATCCCAGAGCTCAACCCTGTGACTTGTTTCCACCAAGCAATTGTGTTCTTGAGTTGAGGCCGACTCATTTGAGATCCAGTTTTGCTGTGCTTAGAGTAGGCCATGGTTGTTGACTTTTGCTTTTAGAATTATTCATCTGAGATGCCTGTGGTCCTTGGCTACCGAAGAAGAGGCATTTAGGTAAGATTCTTAAGCAGGAGAAGATATCTCATGGCACAACACTTTTTCCAGGAAAGTATAATGCTATTGTCAAATATCCCTGAGTATCTGAAAAATACTCACTTGAAGAGACATTGATATTTATGCTTTAGCAAGTGCATGGTCCCAGGTCATCAGCAAAGTATCCCTACTTGAAATGCTACATTTTGGATCTGCATGTATTTACATCATGCTTTTCAGATATTTAATTGATTTGGAACTGTGATGCAGCATATGCATTTGGAGTTTTGAAGTTCAGGTTACTACCAAGCTCTTTCCAAAGTATCATGCGTGTTTTACATTCTGTTACTTTCCATGGACAGTATATGAGAGATTCTGAGATACAAGCCATTGACTTGAAGTAAGTGCAAATGGCCACTGTGCTTGATGACATTGGTGTTTTTTTTTTTTTTTAATTCCATATAACCAAGGTGGCCCATGTCTGTAATCCCTTCACCTGGGAGGGTCAAGCTCAAGGCCACGTTCAGCTTACAAAGAGAGGTTGAGGCTAGCCCAGGATACAAAACTTCTGCCTAAAATAAATAAAGAAATATAAAAATCCATTCTTCAATTTTCTTACGATCACATTCATGAATTTGAATGAAAGGACTCATTCTGAACCTGGCAAACAGATGCTAAGACAGAGACCCATTTTGAAGCAAGATGAGGTAACTAAAGGATCTTCAGCTTCCTGCATGTTTGAAACAGTCTGTCTTCTTTCTTACCTTCTCTGCAGAAGCGGGTGCTGAAGACTTAGAGATTCTGCCTAATGGACTAACTTTCTTTAGCACAGTGAGTGTCTGTTGACATTTATTGTCTTCTCGAACATGTTCTGGGACTGATGACTAAGTGTTCCTTGGGTCTTCTATATACCAGTGTCCACATTCAAATGAGATGGGCAACCATCTTACTATGTTGTAGGGATGGCAGCTGTGCTGTGGTCACATAGGGCTTGGATGAAAGTGACGGGAGGTGTGTAGGGGATGCCCTTAGAGAGCCGGTTGCTTCCGGGGTGTTCTGTGGGCCTGTCAGGAGTCAGTAAGTTAAGAGGTAGCCCTGCAGTCATCTATGGGACAGGGCAGTCAGAGTGGACACATGGTTAATCAGCATCTCTCTCAGCTCTTGAAGTATCTATGATATGCCTGTTTTCTCTCTGCTATTCTTTTAAGGGGTTAAAGTATCCTGGAATAAAAAGTTTCGATCCCAGTAAGCCTGGAAAAATACTTCTGATGGACTTGAATGAGAAGGAGCCAGCAGTGTCGGAGTTAGCAGTTATGGGAAATACGTTGGATATGTCTTTATTTAACCCTCATGGGATTAGCACATTCATAGATGAAGGTAACAATTAATATTAAAGTTTAAAAAACTTAAAGGGGAAAATGTGAATTTTTTTCTTGTCTTACCAAAAGCTGATCATGAATAATTTTTTGTGGATTTTTGTGGAAAACCTTACCTCCTGTCTTAGGTCAAGAGACATCATGACCAAGGCAACTCTTATAAGTGAGAACATTTAACTACGGATGGCCTACACGTTCAGAGGTTCAGTCCATTAGCATCATGGCAGGAAGCATGGCAGTGTCCAGATAGACACAGTACTGGAGAAGAAGTTCTAGATCTTGACCAGAAGGCAGTCAGGAGAGTCTGTCTCTGGCCAAATGTGAGCATATTTATGAGACCTCAAAGCCTACCCCCACAGTGACAAACTTCTTCCAACAAGGTCATACCTCCTAACAGTACCGCTCTGTATGGGCCAAGTATATTCAAACCACCACAACGCCTATGTTAAGTAAACAATGTAAAACATAATTTCAATGTCTGAAAGTGCTAATTATTTGAGACTTGTAAAACCACGGATTTTATAAAGTAATATTCAGATTATGTCTACCAAACAGTTATAGATTCAGCTTTAATTACAATAGGTTTCCCATGTGAAACAGTTGAAAGAAGATGCATTCGCAGTTCTAGCTCTACAGCAGACACAGTGCTTTCCTGCACAGCTCTCTCGGCTCCAAATATAGGCTATTAATATTTTTCCCTTTAGATCTTTAATCTCACTTCTGAAGGCTCTTCCTCGATACTTCTGTTTGTGTTCCTCTCTGCAGATCACCTTCAACTTAAAATATCAAACACTAATTCTATGTGCATGCGTGCTTATGCACATACCTGTCAATGTCTTTCCATATGTGCAACTAATCTTTGCCACTTTATTTTCTTCTCAAAATATTTTAAGTGTGAAGAAACATAGTGTTTGCTGTGTATTTACTTTTTAAAAAAAAAATAAAATTGGTGTAGTGTTAGCAGACTCTTTTGTAGGTAGATGTCACTTTCAACACTGTGTCCTGGGCTCCTTTGTCTGTCTGTGAGTTTAGACCCCCTTTTGGGGCTCTCAGGCTTCAGTTGTGTGAGACATCAGAGCATCGCCACTCTGCATGGACATAAGGAACGGGTTCTTTTATTTTTCTCTTTGCAAACCATGAGTTTTTGCTATTTCCAGGGTAAAACTCTTACATGTGGATCCTCTATACAAATTTTTTTTGAGGATCAACTTCTAAAGCAGACTCTCCTGTATACAATATGAATTCTGGTTTTATTTCCCACTTTTGCCCTAGGGGCTCTGTTCCTTCCTGTCCTTTTTTCCTATTATTTTTTTGGGGGGGGGTTAATGTTATTCTGATAACATGTATTCTACTCTTTCTATGCCAGCATTTCTGCTGTAGCCTCAGGATATGTCATTTCTTGCTCATGGTCCCAAATGATTAAACCTAGATCTTACCCTAATCCCCAGAAAGCGTCCTCATGGTCTTCTCCCTCTGCTGCCTCAGCTCCCCAGCTCTTTCTTCTCTCAGATCTAATCACAACTTTACCATTAAGGAACCTCATGCCTCAGGGCTTTTGTAGATTCTCTTCCCTCAACATGTCATCTTATTTCTCCAGCTAAACGCATGGTTTGCTCTCAATTTGTGTAGGTCTCTGCTCTAATATCATCTTGTTGGGAAGAAGGTCCCTGATCATCCAGAAGACCCTAACTTATGCACTGACTCTTCATCATATTACAATATGATATCATAATACGATATGATACGTAGCCCTTTGCGGTACTTAAATCTAACACGAATTAAAAAATATATGCATCTGAGCTGAGCTGGCTTTTCTGTTCATATCTGCTTAGCAGTGTAGCAGTTTCTTTAAATACCAATTTGATAGTCAGAGGCTTCAAAAGTTATCTCATACCTCCTTGACCACTTAGAGTATTTTTTTATGGCTAACTTCTCCCCTCTCTGTTTTTATCTCTATGTGTGTCTCTGTCTCTCTCTGTCTCTGTCTCTGTCTCTGTCTCTGTCTCTGTCTCTGTCTCTCTCTCTCTCTCTCTCTCTCTCTCTCTCTCTCTCTCCATCCTTCCTGAGGCATGTGTCATCTTCAGTATGCACCGTGTAAATTACACACAAGCACAGCATCTGGTCCAGCTCCCACACCTTCAGTCCTTTTACCCCGGCTTGGTATCCCGTGATGATCATGCTAATTATCAAAGCATAACAAGCTGTCTGACATTTCAGTGCTGATGACGTTCATTCTAAAGTTCAAGTTGTTTTTTTTTTTTTTTCTCCTGCGAAGTTGTCTTTAGAACTTGTCACTAGCTTCTCCTTTAGCCACTTTTCTTAGGAGCAATCATGAGTGATTTTCTCTAGGAAGATGAAAATATTCCATCCACCTGACACCTTAAGTACTCATTGGAGGTGGGTGGAAATTGCTTTGGGGGGGGGATAGAAATGACAGCTGAGCGCTTCGCTAATGCCTCCAGATTTGTTTTTCATTTCCTCTCAGATAATGCTGTGTACCTACTGGTGGTAAACCACCCAGACTACTCGTCCACCGTGGAGGTGTTTAAATTTCAAGAAGAGGAAAGATCACTTTTGCATCTGAAAACCATCACCCATGAACTTCTGCCTAGGTACTGAGGTGTCTTGTATGCACAATTCCCCTAACTGCAGAAGATGGCTCATTCATAGTTTTCTTTCTGGACCAGGGCAGATTCACTGTTTCGTATGTTCTTCAGAATGTTTTGAAACCCTGGGACCCTAAGAGTGGGCTCGTGCCTTTCTGCCCGAGTCTTCCTTATGCTGGGTGGACACTGTAGCCATCCCAAGAAATTAAAAAGAAAAAAAGTCTTTACAAGGCTAATCTCAGATGGTCTTGTGATTTTCAGACACATATGCAAAAGAACATTCTAAACACAATGCATCTTCTACATCTTTACACTGTATCTACTAGCGGTGTGTTTTGCACTATTAGTGGGAATACTGGGCTCCATGTTAGATTCCTGGACAACATAGCACATGGGAAAGTCAGACAAACAAGGGTCTCAATGTGTCAACCCAACAATCTGTTGTTGTAAACAGTAATTAACACTATAGTTTTTAATATGACCTGACCAGCTCCCCGATAAGTGAGGCAGATTCCTATGGATTTATTTAGTCATCTTAGCACAAATGCTGGCCGAATTACCCCCAAACGATTTTTTTATATGCTTTATCAGCTAATTCTCAGCTGAGTTATTCATGTACTTGCTGTCTGAATCTCGCCTGGGTTATTTCTGCTCCGTCAGTCTGTCCTCACGGGGCATTTCACTCAGCCACATGCTCCTGGTCCATCCCGTCTAATGGAGACCTCCTGTTCTCCCTGCCTTTCCTCCTCCTCCTCCTCCTCCTCCTCCTCCTCCTCCTCCTCCTCCTCCTCCCCTCCCCCCTTTTCCTCTTCCTTTTCCTTCTCCTCTTTCTCCTCCGTCCTCTTCTTTCCTTCTTCCTTCCTCTTATCATGGTCCCTACCTGTGGCCCTGCAGTCTGGTAACTGAAGCCCCGCCTACCTCTATTCTCCCCAGTAATTGGCTGTAGCCACTTTTATTTAACCAATAGCTTTAAATTGGGGAGCAAGGTTTACACAACACAGGCCATTGTACATGAGCATTTGCTTTTCTGAAGGCAACCAGACCTTGGTCAGAATTAAGCATTTGTGTACACATAGAACCAGAGCAACCCCAACATTAACCTTTTTATTTTGCCTGTGAAGAAGTGGTCTATGGGGTCAGTGAAGGATTTAAGGCAATCTAATATTATCTCCCCAAATAACTTTTATTATAGTTTTCTAGAAGCCCAGCTTCTTCTTGTATCGTTTAAGAACAGCATTCGTCCACCATGCTTTTTGCAGATTTAGATCTGTATTTGTTGCAGTCCATTAGCAAAGTCTTGGCATCTAGGAGACGCTTTTTTACCTGTGTTTCTCCTCTCCCTCCTCACTTAGCAGGTTTGAAGACAAGGAAGCAGAGTGGGAAGCAGTCAAATTACTGAATAAAGCTTAACTAATCCACTCTTGTCCAAGCAGGAGGCAAGGCCCAGGTTTTCTGCATACTTAGGGTAAGATCAAGTAGAGAGAATAGGTTAGAGGTAGATTAAAGATACAACCAGTATCTTTTAGGAGACAGGGTGTTGATTAGTTGAAAAAGTGCTTGTCCAGCATGCACCAAACCCTGGGTTCAATGCCCAGTACAAGCCCAAGTAAGGCAGGAATAGCGGACGTGTCTTTAACCTCGGCTAGAATGAGGCCATTGAGTATCTGAAGAACCCAAAAAATATTCAGAGAAAAACATGGAAAGTGGAAGCACCAAGGCAATGCTGGTAACAGGCAGAGTGAGAGGAGTCTCAGCTGCAGTCAGGTGCTGTGCAGGTTGCCTTAAACACGCGCCTTACGGCCTGTTCAGGGGGGAGCAGCTCCTTAAGTTGGCGCCAGTATTATGTCCCAAGTGGATTTAATTGTTTATAGACTTGTCCTATCCGGGCCATTGACTGAGATGACAACATCAGCCATTAATGTAGCCAGGATTAGCTTGAAGCCAGAACTGGCCCTCAGAGTAACAAGAAATTGCAAAATTATTATTTTTTAGTCACCATTTAATATCGGACACCTCAAGTGTTTCCAGTTTTACAGAATGGGCATGTATTTTTTTTTTTCTGGGCCAGTTGTGAAAATATTCTCTATCGACAGCATAGAGCTAGAGTGCAAGTAACCAGAGGGCCACAGTTAACTAGACTCTGGCTCTCTGTACATAAGGATTAGTATGCACATCTGAATTACTACATCAGTCATAAGCTGATCATGTTAACAGCAATAGGACGGCTGTTATTATAGGTCCTTTATGCAGGCAAGACATTGCGGCAGGGCTTTTCCATTTACAGTTTCATTTCATCTTTACCCAACATGCCAAGCTACAGAGAGAACACTGAGTTTCAGGAAGTGGCTCAAAGATAGGTGACATGCTGTGGCTACACGTTGTGACAATGGCAGGCAGATCCAGATTCAAACAGTATATCAAATTTCAAAGCTATTTCTGCAAACCACTCCCATCTTCTCTTTTCCATGCAGAACAGCATACTAATTTCCAAAATCTGCTTTAAAGAGAGAGGTAGAAGCAGCTTGTCAGTTTCTGTCCAAAACCTGCACAGACTCATCCTAACTCCATGGACTTTTTTCCCCCACTGTGGTAATAGTAGCGGCTGGTGATAGAAGACTTAGTGTGTGTCTGACTCCCTGTGAAGCTGACAGCATTGGCTCATTGTAATTCGCACTGTGATTCCACAGCTGAGATTCCGGACCATAGGCTTTTCTAATGAGCCATGCAACTTTGAGGAGAAAATCGTTTAAGCTCTCTTTACAGATGAGAAACGGAGGCTCTGAGCCTCATCTCACTCGCTCCTGAGCGTGGCTGCGTCACAGCTGACGCCTTTCCCACTATGCGCTCTGCAGTAGAGCAAGGATAATTTTCTCTCAGATCATGCCCCCTGGGAACTTCCGTCACCTCAATCAGCAAGGAATGAGTCACTTATGTGTTTGCTATTGTACCTATTAAAGCTGAAAAATAGACTCATATATCTTACATTTTCAGCCGCACAGAGAGAATGCTAATCAGCAAGAAAAGAGCCTGACTCCCATTCCTGAACATTCTCGTTCACTGGTTCCTTCAGTTAAGAGGCACAAAACTTTATGGCAAATGCTAGAGGAGACCATCATCCTTCTGGCACTGAGAAGGAAACTGAGGCCCCAACATGCCTTCCCCTAGATGACACAGTTAAATAATGCTTCAACCACAGTGATAGCTGGTTAATGCTTTCACTCTGTGTTATAATGAGGTTGATGGACAGCAGTAGGTGTCATGTGTGCTAATTCGCCCTGCTCTGATAACGCTCTCTTGCTTAAGTCAATGTTTTCTAAACACACACACACACACACACACACACACACACACACACACACACACACACACACACACACACCAAACCATTACATTTACACTGCAGTTCTACGACTTTCACGTCCCAGTGCTAATAATCATCTTATTATCTTTGGAGAATGACTAGGACTGATGTCACAGTGGTTCTGAGATGTCCCTGATGCTGTGAAGATCCCATGCCATCTTCTGATTTTAAGACTAGCCTTCAGTAGCTATCAGCGCATAAGATTACTTTTGGCTTTCAAGTGCTACCTTTCTGTGTATGATCATGTGTATTTTTTTAATTGCAGCATCAACGATATAGTTGCTGTTGGACCTGAGAGCTTCTATGCCACAAATGATCACTATTTTGCTGACCCATACTTACGGTCCTGGGAAATGTACTTGGGCCTGTCATGGTCCAATGTCGTATACTACAGTCCAGATAAAGTCCAAGTGGTAGCAGATGGATTTGATTTAGCTAACGGCATTGGCATTTCCCTTGATGGCAAGTATGTGTGCTTTCTAGAACACAATGGATTTGCTTGGAGTCTTCTTAGATAGCTTTAGAGCATAGTCCTCTCCTATGTAATACAATCACAATCGTAATATAATCTGTTGTGCTAGCAAGATGAAACTGGAGAAAATGGAAACACTACTGATATTTAAAAATTCTCTAATAAGTGGATACAGTGTGTAGCTGGGTCCGTAACGTGAAAAGGGTCTTGTCCAGAATGGAAAGCAAGGCCCCAGTTCCCTCCTTCATCAGCAACTCTTATTCTTAGCTTCTTTTCTATGGCTGTAGAGAGTTCAACCAAGGAAACTTAAAAAACAGCACACTTAATGTGGGCTCACAGTTGTAGAGGTGAGTCTGTGATGAGCAGCAGGCAAGCAGCTATGCTACTGGAGAAGTAGCTGAGGGCTTACATGTTGAGGTGGGGGACGATGCTAGCTCAGAATGCCACAGGTTTTTTTAAACCTCAAAGCCCACCCCCAGTGACATTCTGCCTCCAACACACCTCCTCCTCATCCTTCCCAAACAGTTCCACCAACTCTGGAATAACACATTTAAATATATGGACCTGTGGAGACCATTCTCCTTCCATCTGCATACTTATTGTGTGAAACAATGTAATTGTTAGTGATGCAGTCTGCTATCTCAAGCTGGCTTTGCAACCAACAGTTCGCAGATCACTCTTGGTCTGGGCACCACACTTTGGGTAGCATCAACATACATATAAAATCTGTCTGTCATCCATCTGTACCACAACCACATCCTACATCACCAAGAATTTCAGAGCAACAGGAACACAGAAAAGGTAATGTCAGAAGTTTTCTGTTGCTCATATTGTCTATGATCCCCACAGAAGATAATAACACACTACTTCTCTTAATGTTCTAGAATGTACTATACTTAGTCTCAACAGGAATCTTTATGGTGTATGGTGTTGCTCTTTGTTCATGTTCCTAACCAATGTTAGAATCAGGCTCAGAACAGAAAGAAAGAAAGACTTCTCTCCATTGAGGACAAACATTTGTCTTCTCTCATACTTTCTCTGGCCTGAAACAGAGGACTGTCATTAAGAGGATTTAATGGAGGCTCCCCAAAGCCAGAACTTACTATCTTCTGACATGCAGAACCTTGGACTTGTCACTGGGTTGACAAGTCAAAGGGAACAATGTATAGTGCAAATATTAAGAGCTGGTGTTAGCATTGAGTTTCTTCCTTGCTGATCAAGGATGATTACCTATAACCTTAGGCAAAGCATTTCCCGTGATTAAACACATTGTGCCCTATGGACTCATCGAGGTCTTTCGGAATTGAGTTTGCTTTGAGATAAATTCCATTTTCTAGTTTCTAAGCAAAGTTCCATTCCAAGACAAGTTTTCCCAACTCAGCTTTTGGCATTACATCAAGCACTTTGATGGAGCTCTTTTTTCTTTGAAGGTATGTCTATATCGCTGAATTTCTGGCTCGCAAGATTCACGTGTATGAAAAGCATGCTAATTGGACTTTAACGCCATTGAAGGTAAGATGTATTAACACTGTAAGTTTGCCGAGTGATAATTAGATTTTAATTGATTTGTGAAATTAAAAGCAGGGAGAGAGGAATTCTCTAATTTGAGTGGGTGTGAAGAATTTTTCACTTATTGGTTAGGAGCCCTCAGGATCACTGTGTATTTGTTGTTCACTTTTACTTTGTGGCAGAATGGACAACAGCAAGCCAGGCATCTCACCTAGGCAACTCTGAGACTTTCTGCTCTAGAGAACTTTAAGATGGGTGTTTCCCTTCAGGTCCTTACCTCAATCCCTACCACCCCTTTTCCCTCTGTGTCTGTGTCTGTGTCCGTGTCCGTGTCCGTGTCCGTGTCCGTGTCCGTGTCCGTGTCTGTATCTGTTTCTGCCTCTCCTCTCTCTCTCTCTCTCTCTCTCTCTCTCTCTCTCTCTCTCTCTCTCTCTGTCTCCTTTCTCTTTATGGTGTTTGAACAGTCTCCCCTCATATCTCACTGTTTCCCTCTACAACAGCCACATGCTCACAATGGCTGCACAGGTGACCTGGCTACTCCCGGATCTGTCCCCAAGGCCACCTCTCCTTTTTCTAAGCTGTTCCCAGGGACCCAGCAGCAAACTCTTGACCCTTGTCTTCCAGGTCTCTGTTCTCTCTCATCTTTCACTTCTTATTGATTCGACATTTCAGTGAGACCTTCCCTAACCCAAATACTAACAGCTTGCACACCAGTCCCACCTCTCCATAGGTTTTGACTCCTCAATGGCTTAATTCTTGCTTCCAGTGTTTAGTACCACCACACTGCACATTTTACAAGTCTTCTTTATTATCTATAGGATCCATCAGGATGGATTTTTTTTTCTGTTCATTACTGGAAGAATTCCTAGCATCCAATAAGCAAACATTTGTTTAATTACTGTGGTGGGGCTCACTACATATTAGGGATTCATCTCCTCCCCTTCTAACTCTGGTCTAGGCTAAAAGTTTTGGTCAAGGGGAAGAAAGGAGGCTTATGCAAATAGAACCTTAGAAAGTAGCCCCGTCACTGTAGAGCCAGAAGACATCATGCTGCCAACACCCATGCCCACAGCAAGGAGCAATGTCACTGTCAATTGCACGACTGTTTCTGTCACCATGTCCCAGGAACCATCACAAGGGGCCTCAATCAGAGAAAATTGCCTCAGAGCAACATCAAATCTAACATTATGTTTGACATTAAAAATCATCAGCAGAGCCAGTTTAATATTAGCTGCAGAGAAACGAAATTTCACACACTCCGACTGGCTTAGGGAATAACAGCAGACTGTGCTTATAACAGCAGGTACGACTGCAAAGGGAAAGGTAAAGAACGTTGCAATAAAGCTCAATTCGATATACACTCAACATGGAATTCAAGGGCTTTGCTCCTGTAGGAGAGGGGATCAGATCCGGCTTCCACATCTGGTAACAGAACATGGTTATTTCTCATCATTACAACCAACCTAGCACCTGTCAAATGCAGTGACATCCATGCTTTGGAGGAATCATGTGATTTCCTATTAGTCCAGGAAAGCTTCAGAATGCCAAAAGATTTGAGCAACTTGTTGAAGTTAAGAATCAAATCTGGGATGAAGGTGAATGGTGTATGCCCTGCCCCAAGTGTAGTGTAGTCATACAATGGGACATTAGTCAGTCTTACGAAGGAAGGGTACAACAAGGATGAACTTAAGACATTATGCTAAGTGAAACGAGTCAGATAAAGAGGACAGATAGCACGAATTCACTTATTTGAAGGACCTAGAACCATCCATGGTGGTTCACACCTATAATCCCAGTGCTCAGCAGGCTAAGACAGGGGGATTCTGAGCCAGAGGCTACTTTGAGTTATATAGCAAGATATTATTCCTCCAGTAGAATAATTAAAATAATTTTAATAATTAAAATATTTAAAATGCATTGGAACAACAGAATGATGGGAATTAGGAGAGTTTCTTTTGGGCTGATTGAAAGTTCTAGAGATGGCTGACTGTCGGGGGCAGTTGCACAAACATGCGCCTGTACCAGATGCTGCTTAGCTGTCCACTGACAACTAGTTATGATGACAAATGATACATTACCGGTATATTACCACAGTGAAAGGAACTCTCCTACTCTCCAAGACTCTAAGACTTTGCCACATTTCAGTCAGCTGGAGTTCTCAAAGTATCCAGATGTTAACATAAACAAAACAAACAAACAAACAACAACAACAACAAACAGCTCCTTGTTTAAGGCATTTCATTCAAGTAGATCTGGGGATCGAATCCAGGCCCTGTTGGGGAAAGTGACAAGCACTTTGCTGCTGAGCTGCCTTATCAACACCCCACCCAGTGTCTTATTTAGACTTGAGTATCTTCCACATGCCTTTGTGGGGTTGTGAGATGGTATGCAGATGTCCGTTATAATGGTTTTTATTTTATTTCATTTTATTTTATTCACCTGGCTAGACATCGGGTATGTACAGGGCAGGAGTGCACTTCTGAACCTAGATCAGGCTGTCTGCTCGATGGCGGCTGGTGGTTTGGCAGAAGCTCTGTCTGTCCAGTACTCGGCACACTCCAGGTGCTGGACTGAGTGCCTGGCAGAGTAGATGACAATTGTGTGCAGAGTGGATGAGCTCTGAGGCTTCCCCGTGCCTCTCCCACTCCCATGGGGTTTCTCAGCAGGCTTCTATCCACGGTGGAATTTGCCACTGGCAAACTCCCCTCTCAGCGCTAACAGTGAGAAGCTAATGTAAGCCTGTAAGTAAAGCGCTGACACCGGCTGGATGGCTCCTGGGGGCTGGAAAGAGCCAGGAGCAGATTTTGACCTGCGGCTGCTTTGCACCGCCACCTCCTTTGGCTAATGCAGCTTCTTCCAGGCTGAAGGCTGAGAGCTTTCCCTGACAGTGAGAGAGAAGCTCTGCCAGGTTGCCTGAACCCTCTAATCCCTCTGTGGACATGCGGGGACAGTTCTCATTTTGAGCAGGAAGCAGAGGGCAGTGGCAGCACATTACAGCTGCCTACCCACGCTCAGACCTTTCCAGAGAGTCACGACCAGTTATTTCCAGGGTCCCTGGGTACTGAGATCGCTGGACTCACAAGTGCATAGAAGATATTGTTTCTCCAGTGAGAATTAGAGGTAAACAAATAGATGGGATTTCTTCCCGGTAGAAGCCAGCCAGGATGATGAATGGTGGAATTAGGAATTGTTGCTATTATTTATGACGCCGGCGCAAAGCCAGGACAGCAATCTGGGCAGCCATCATGTGTTTGCAGCTTATGTTTAGAGAAGAAACGGCAAAGGAGCAGGGAGTTGAATAACACCAGGAAGCAAAACAACAAACTTTCCCTCAACTTCAAGGCAAAAATTAGACCCTCGGTGATCATTACTTTCCTGGCTACGCAGCCTATGATTGGCCATAAAGAAACTTACATGTCCCCCACGTTCCTCCTCAGAAATGAATCTACATTTCTTGTTTGGTTTTGGAATATTTGTAAACATATCACATGCCCGTGCTTTCTTGCAAAGAATGGATTGATGTCACACTTACATGATTTTTCAGTTTTAGATGCATGTGCAAATGATTTCACTTAACTCCTAAGAGCCAGCCTCTGTTCTGTAAACCACCCCCTACACTGAGCATGTCTTTGAACCCTAGGGAACGGCCAGAAGGTCGGGTGCCTCCCTGCAGTGAAGCTGAAATGGGCTGACTTGTGTCCTGTGGCCAAGAGCAGGAGGACTGTCTCCTGAACTGTCTCCAGCCAGTTCTTCACATCCTCACGCACCTTCTTCTGTACCTTGGCAGGTCCTCAGCTTTGACACCCTTGTGGATAACATCTCTGTGGACCCTGTGACAGGGGACCTCTGGGTTGGATGCCATCCCAATGGGATGAGGATTTTATTCTATGACTCGGAGACTCCTCCCGGCTCAGAGGTCAGTTTGCAGGGTGAAGTGGACACAAGCTGGCCCTATCTACCAGGTTTCAACTGAAAACACAATTCTTCCTTGTTTGTGCAAATAAGAGAGGGCATGTAACAGATGAGCGGGTGTTCAGAAGTGAAAGGTCAATGGAGGGACTCTGGTGAGAGTCCAGGAAGGTGGTTCTTTATTACTGGGTAATTTTTTGGGGGGGGAGGGGCGACAAAGGTGCACCTTTGTATAAGGACAACAACAGGAGCTGACACAGTAAAAAGAGATGTGTGTGTGTGTGTGTGTGTGTTTATGCACAAAATGACAGCCAAAGCCAGAAGGAGAAGGAAATAGTGTATTGAGAGTATAACTCCATAGAGAAAACCTATCTAGCATGTGCAAAACACTGGAAAAAAGTATCCCCAGAAGTGGAAAAATAGAAACAAAACAAAATGAACACACAAACAAAAATGGAGGGCTGTTTGAAGGAAGCGGCACCTAGCTGAGAATTTAGCCAGTCAGGAGTCATCCACAGGGGGGAAAGGCTGGGGTTGGGAATCTACTTCATCTCCTCAGGCCTTTCCAGCCTGCAATAAAGTGAGCTGGAGAGGCTCCTCCAAACAGGCTTTGGTACAAGTCAGAGCCTAGGCTTGAAGGCTGAGGTAAGGACTTCCAGCGATGGATGGTGCCCACAGCCTTATTTCAATAGTGAGTTCCTCCCACCTAGGAATTCACAATGGTTTAAAAAATAGCATGGTGTCACACTGATGGACTGTATCCATTCGTTATCCATTCTCCTGTGTAACTTTCCCTTCCCTCATATCAATACTCTATCCTGGGCATCACTGCAGCCTCTCTGGATAACTGTAGAACTGCTTCTGTAGGACCCATAGATATAAACTCCAGAGATGCTCAACTCCCTCGTATGAAGTTACATGGTATTTTATCATGATCCACGCACATCCACATTCCTGCACACTTTGTGTTTGTGTATATGTGTGAGAGCGTGGACCTCTGTCCATGTGCACACATAGGAGGAGGCCAGAAGTCATGTCGCTTATCTTCCCAGCTGCTTCTTCACCTCATCTTCCGACACAGGATTTCTCACTGAACACGAAGCTTGTCAATAGGCTAGAGAGAAGCCAAGGAAGTTGCCTCTCTCGACTTCCCCAATGCTGGGTTTAAAAGCTTGAATCTCCATGCCAGCTCCTTTTGTGGTGCCGGGGATCCGAACTCAAGGAGTTACATTTGCACAGCAAGTGCTCTTACTGACAGGAAGCTCTCCTAAGCCACTTCTATATATTTAAACCCCTTCATATCACCTATAATACTTGACATACTGTAAATGCTATCTAAATAGCTATACTGCCTTATTTAAAGGATTGTGATAGAAAATGAAGGTGTATATTTGCTGTACACATGTATGTATATCACATACATGCACACCACACACCTATTTCCATCTGCGGTCACCTAGATCTGCAGATGTGGAACTTATGGAGAAAGCTGACCGTACAAAGCAGAGCAGAGGACTATCTTATCTATACATTACCACAAGACTTCTCCTACCTTAATTATAATACTCAAAGGTCCTGTTTTGACCACTGTCTTTATTTGATAGGCTATTTTGAATTTATTTACAGTGCAAATAATAAAAATTGGAAACCCATTGGCTACCAGCACTTGCACATTACCCATGACTTATCCAATGATCCCTATTTTGACTTTTTATTCCATTTATTTATGCGTTCGTGTGTCTCTCTGTGTATGTGAACATGCAAGTGCATGCCATGACACACATTCGGAGTTCACAGGGCAACTTGGGGGTGGGAGGATTGGTTCTCTACTGCTGTGTGGATCCTGGAAGCTGGACTCAGGTTGTCAGACTTTGCAGTGAGACTCTTTACCCACTGGATCTCAAGCATCCATTTTGAGCTTTTAGTATGTAGTAGGTACACCTGTTATTCCATCAAACAACCTGGTGTTACTTGGTTATTACTTTATTGAGTAAATATGTATTTTTAAAGCTTGGTTTTAAATCAGTCTCACTCACCTGAAAGGATGGGTAGACAGACAGTCAGACACACACACACGCACACACACACACACACACACACACACACACACACACACACACACACACCATTTCTTCCTATATCTTGTATTGAAAAAAATCTAATACAAGTGACTCCCAACCCTGTCATATCCAAATTTACAGACAATTATGATTGTGCTTAATGGCAATCTTCTGTGGCTTTTGCTAGTTTCTGCTATTAGGCTTGTTCAACTGTATATTTAATAGATTGAAGAAATGAATGCTGTGAAGTGCTCGGCATGTAAAAGAGCGAACAGAACGTTGAATTCTAATTGCTCTCGCTTGTTAGCTCATCTGGTAAACTTGGCTCCTTTGCTCGAGCAAGGGTTTGCTTTGTTGTTTTGGGACAAAAAGAAAGAGAATTGCTCCCGTTCTGATGATAAGGGGAATAGAATACAATCATTTTAATAGACTGCCCATAGAAGATTTAGTTCTTATGAACAAGAGGCTTGTTACACTGAGGTCCATCCTTACCTGTTTCTTTGTAAGTAATATGTTAACATTACAGCGATTTCTGGGACATACGTCTGTGGAGCTAGCTGGGTCCGAAGTCATTTGAACCCTCCCATTGATCCTTTTATGCCCAGACCCTGGCTTCCTCACAGAGCCACACTGAATGCTCTGCAGTGATGGACCTCTTTTCTTCAAGAAAAAGGAGTATTTTATCCTTGTCAAAGGAGAATTTAGGAGTAATTTGGTCACCCATCTAAGTCTTCAATGAAGACACAAATGGTAAATGGGGACAACCCATGTCCCCTGCCTCAACAATACGTTCTTTGTATTAGGCTTTGTTATCTAAAGTTGCTTTGTTACCCCAAAGTACCGGGCACTAGTTATGCCACATGGCAAATTTAACACGAAATATACAATCAATAATGATGCGATTAAATCTCTCAGTTAAGTGAAAAAAAATTAAACTTAAAAATCATTCCTACTTAAGAGGTAGGACCCTCAAGTCAAAAGAGCGGGTACGTATGCCACAGAGAGATGGCTTCTTGGGTCAACCTTTCACTTTTGTCTACATCTTAAATCAAGATATTTTGAGGCATAGTCACACGCACACACATGTAACCCAATACTTAGGAGTTTGAGGCAGGAGAAGTACAAGTTCAAAGCTAGCCTCAGATATGTACAAAGACTGTCTCAGTGCTAATCAACCAACTGAACAATCAAATCAGGACTCCCCAAACGGAAATTCAGTGTACATATCCCATTTACTGTGTTCCTAAGTATGCCCTAATGTCTCACATCCAGGCTGTGGTGCTTGCTTATATGCCCTGCCTTACCCACAATGCTTACCCACTTATGCACAATTCTATTGTTAAGGATCACATGGTCAAAACCCAACCAATCACAGCTGAGGAAACAGCAATCTTAATGTAATTTTAGAAGAGAACACAATTGATGAAATTATATGAGATAGTGTGTCTAAGGGAGAAATGACTCCAAGTTTAAAACTGACTTAATTGACAACAAAATATTCGCCTCGAATTATTTCTTTGACAGGTGCTTCGGATCCAGAACATTTTATCAGAAGACCCCAAAGTAACTGTAGTTTATGCAGAGAATGGCACGGTGTTGCAAGGTACGTCAGTTGCCTCTGTGTACAAAGGAAAACTGCTGATTGGCACGGTGTTCCACAGAGCTCTTCGTTGTGACCTGTGACAAGCTGGCTGCACCCACATCATGGAAAGTGAGGCCATCATTTCAATCCTTTGCCATATTGTAAGGTGCCTATCACAGCAATCTCTGCTCACCAACGAATGTTGACCTTAATCTCAGACATAAGAAGGCTGAGAATGTTTCCTGGCAATAGATCCTAACTAGCAAAGATTTCTTGAGTGTTAGTTTCGGACTACTTAAAGACCCCATTACCAATAAAGAAATCTTTCACCAAAATGGCGAAATTTCTCAAGTCCTGCATAACTTGCATTCTGATCTGAATATGAAATGTTCCTACAGACTTATAGGCTGAATGTTTGGTCCTCAGCTGGGGAGTGTTGGGGACTCTAGGAGGTAGGGTCTCACTGATAGAAGTTTGTCACTGAGAGGAATGCACTCACAGGTTACATCTGGTTCTCAGTTCTTTGCTCCTCTCTGCTTCCTGTTGGCTCTGTGGTGAGCTTCCACTGGACACCAGAGGGCTGAGCTGCTGTTGAAAGCCCAGAAATAGTGCAGCCAGAACAACTCCAGAATAGTGGGCTGAGGCCTCCGTAATGAGCCAGGAGGTTTTCCTCCTTTTAGTTATCCTAGGCACTCTGTGATAGCATCAGGGAAAATGAGCACTACCTTCTCATGTAACCCCACACGTTCCCCATAACGCATACAGTCCCTGAAACCATGGAAGTGCCTTTCTGCACTGCTGCCTTTCTTTAAGGAGAGAGTGTGGTTGGTCAACTTTGGGGACTATGAGGTCACACCAGGACTTCTGGTGTTGAAAAAGTATTATCATGAAGACCACTCTCAACACGTCATGAATTCAATGGCTGGACCGGTGTGGCCAGACATCTGTTTTCCCCTGTCTCTCTGCCACTTCCTCAGGAAATAGAACCGAGGTTCCGCTGTCTCCTGGAGGTGCAGTGCTTTTGTGCATTGTTTTCCCATTGGGCCTTTTCAGTTTTCCTACAGTTCCAGCTTGTAAGAGAATGTTAAGATCTTTGGGAAGGTTATCGCACTCAAACATGATTTCTGTTATCTTGACACATTACATGTTTTGTTTAAATTGGTCCAAAGAAAGGAGGAATTTGCTTGTTCTGTAGTGGCCAGGTTCAGGAGTATTCATTCCACAACTGACTGATGCAGTACTGAGCCTCCCTCTCCCAAGCTCACACTACTCAGCTGATGCCGGAGATGGGTTTTGGTTTGTTTCTGTTGTTCTCCTTTGTTTGGCTTTACCTATACTACCCTAGCTTGCTGTGAAGACCAAGTGGGGAGGGAAGATAAACTGAGTTAAAAAAAAATAGATCAACAACCCTTAGTGGCTATTTTCTGAGAGACGGGACTAAGACAAAACAAAACAAAAACAAAAAACCTCTCTTTTCTTATATTGGTTATGAAACAAGAATTATTTCTTTGGGTCATTAAGGTTTAGAGATGAAGTATTTCAAAGATAATTGCCATGGCATTTATCAAGTGGTGGCATTTTGGGAGGGGGAGTGGGGACTGTTTTGATGAGAAACTGAAAGCTGTCAATCATTTAAGACCATAGACTGAAAATACAAAACAAAAACCATTTTTGGAGCCATGTATCACGATGTATGCCTATAATTCTACACTTAGGAGGCCACGGCAGTGGGACCATGAATCCCAAGCCAAAGTAAGATCTCATCTCAAGAAAACCATAATAATAATGAAAGTTATTTTCATAAAAGAACCACTCTCCTCACAGTGTCTTTTAAGAGATTTTAGTCAGTTTAGCCTATGACACCAGGTACCTGTGAGTGTTCGTTTACTTAGAGATCCTTGTCACGCACATGATGGAGGCTGGACTCTCTGAAGCACTGGTTGTGACTATCTGTGAGCATGGTACTTAGGAAAACAAACTCCACATACTTCTGTAAAACAAAATAAAACTTTTGCTTACCTACCCTTCATCACACCTAAAATGACCATATCCTCTCTCTTTCTATTGACAAATCAAGCTAATTTTTCCAGAAAGAGAAAACTGAAACTAAAAATGAAGCTATGTGGTTTCCCGTGGCATGCATTCAAGAGTATTCAAAGAAGGGCAGTACGGGATGTTTTAAGTTTCCAAACAGAGGGAAACAGACTTCCGTTACTTACGCGGGGCTGAGACATTGCAGCCAACAGTCTTCATTTGTTTTATTCTTGCTTTCTCAGTCTTGGCGATCTGAGAAGGAAAATGGCTTAAAATAAACCCAGTGCTCTAGGCTGGACCTGATTTCTTCTTGACTTGCTTCTTGTTGTGTGAGACTGACTGCTTAATGGATTTGTCATCCATCTTCCTCTGGCTGATGGGTATTGGGAACTTGATGGTGAGGCTGTGACAGAGGGACAGAGGAAGCGAGGACCAGGGGGCTCCAGCCGGAGGCCCTGCTCTTTAGCGTCATGCCCAGTTCCATAATTGTGCTTTCAAGTGTAATTCTAGCTGCCAATTTACACTTCGCCAGGGTTAGGACTTATTTTTAGTTTCATTTCCATGAAAAATGTGCACTTTGCTCTTGATGGAGAGAGCTGTTTTGACAGTTAGAGCAGGTTTACCCAGCCAGGGCTTGTTTCAGTTGATGGTGGGAGTGGAAGAGGGGAAAGAAAGAGAAGAAAAGAAACATGTACTCCGAGAGACCTCTGAATTTCCTTTTATTGCATTCATTCTCTAACAATAATAATAATCATTGGCAAGAGGTTTATTTACACTAACAAGGTAAGTTTAATCACAGGTAAGTTTTAGATGGTCAGAAAACAATGGGCCACTGACGGTATAGTTTGCTTCGAATGCCTCTGAAAACCGAAAAGTAAAGGATGCCATTGGGAACAGCACACACGAATCAAGCGCCAGAGAACAAATCAGATGTGGCACTACCATGTCTCCCATGCAAAGGACCAGACGGCAAAATGTACAAATTAAAAGGTTCAGGTACCGGGCTATGTATACTTACCAGACTCAAATGCTTTCCAAACCACTTTCCCTTTAACAGTCTATAAGGAAAGATGAACATAAATCAAATCTTACAGTAGAACGGAACTTTATTCTCCTTGTTCTCAGCTGCCCAGTCTTGTCAGGTGTCCAAGTGGTTTCATCCAAACATCATTACAAATTACAAAAGCAGTAGTTATGACATTAAATAATACTGAGGAGAGGCCACATATGCATGTTGAGTGCTGTTTGTTACTCACTGATTGAAAAGTTGAAAGTCTGGGTATCACTTCCTGCTCCCCCCTTTTTTCTTGGTAAAGGCAATTTAGGGTGTTTCTGGCCAATTGTTAGTTCATGGCTGAATGCTTAACTCTTTAACAAGAAACATGCGTGCGCGCATAAAACAGCTGAAGGAAATGATGTACCCAGCTTCCAACAACACAGACTCAGAACCCATTGTGTTATTTTTTGGTGGCAACCAAAATGCCATTGCAAGCGGATGGCTTAGGAAGTAAATGGTGGTCACACGACAGAAATACTGCCACCAGAGAGCCAGGAGTCGGCGACAGAAGCATCATGGCTACTCTGATGATCTAGCTCGTTTTAGAGGTGAGAGCTGATACACAAGAACACACAGTGCAATTTAGTCAAGAGAACCGCAGGTGACCTGCAGTTGAAAATGCCCGAAGCTGCATAATATCTTCTGAGTCCTAACTAAAAATGTGCAATCTTGACGTCAAAGCATTAATCAAACAGCTGAGGAAATTTTACTGTACTAAAATACAATACCAAGGGATCTAATAAATCCATTTTACCAAAATATACAAACATTTAGAAGCATAAGTGCATTTAGTAGGATGCTTACATTAAAAAAAAAAAACTCTTAAAATCTATGAGCCATTCAATGTATACACAACACAAAAAGTAGTAATGATGCTATGATTACAGCTCAGGGTCCTAACTAACACCACTGTAGTCCATGGAGAGTATATATTTGTGCCATGTGCTTAAGGTACACATGTGTGTGTCAGGTGGGGGATATATTCACACACAAGGCTCTGACACCTACACAAGTGGCATGCACATAACTGAGAATTTGTGGCTTCTTCTCTTACTGCTTGTACATTGTCTTGCATATCACTGGATCCCTAATGGTCTGGGGGTGGGGTAGGGGGTGGGGCGTGTGTAGGGTCAGGGAAGCATAGACCTTGTTCTTCTGCCCCCTACTCTGAGGATCCGGGTGCTAACAGATGAGAGTTTTAAGTGACCAACCTTCCAGAAGACACCGTGTTTTGGTGTAAGGAGCTTGTGTTACTCTCCAGCGGGTGGTTTACTGTGCGGGCATTTTTTCTTTTCCTCTAACCGGTCACTCCAGCTTCTTCTGTTACTATTCAAGGTATTGATATGTGTTTTCTTTGGTGTTATCCCCCACTCCGTCCCCAGTATTTTGATCAAGGCTAAATTTCACAGGACTTTAACTATTCGAGGCAAAGACTATTAAAATCAGTCAGTACATTCAGTATGGCTCTCAGGACTGAATGGTGAAATGGACCTCCTGTAATGCTGTCTTGAGACTACCCCCCACAAGTCCCCCTTGTCCTTTGGAAACGAGAACTGTTTTGACCTCACCTCTATAAGCTCTGCTTCAGAACTAGACACAGACGGAGCCCCGACTCAAAGCAATTAAGAAAAGATGAGAAGTAGCCCCATCCTCTCCTAATTACCTTTCCCACCAGGGATCACTAGGGTCATAGCACTGAAGCGAGTGACATGAACCTTCCTAGTTCCTGTCCCCCAAAGTGAGATGCTCCTCATTGCCAGCTCTGTGAGAAGAGGCTTTAGCTACTCAAATGGAATTTGGTAATTCTTTGCTATCCCAGTTTATGAAAGGGCAATTTGCATCCAGTGTACACAAGTTTCTTTTAGAAACATTTGCCCTCCAAACTCCGGAATCTTCTTCAATACCCTTGTTAAATGTTGATGGTCCTCCTCAAATTTATCTAAACTCTCATGCTTATAAATGACTTAGAATGGCTGTATAAATGCAATCATTTTCTTCTTATATAATTTTCAGGTACAAGTTAATCCTAGCGAGCAAAGATCCTAAAAGGGAATTCTTCCTCGTCAGCACAATGCAGAAGCCCAGGTGCTAACTCTGACTCGGACACTCTTACAGCTTAGGTTCAGGGTATTTAAGATCTCAGGGCAAACACTGTCCAGCACGAATGGTAGCTGAGTGAGAGTGCTTGCCCCTCTGCTACTTTGCTTCCTAAAATAAAGGAACACAAGATAGGTGGTACCATGGTAGGCCTCTTGCAAGCAGAGTCTGGCATTAGCTCCTTTCATAATGTAATATAAACTACTGTGGTGCTTTAAAAGTCTACGTGAGGTGGGGCGTGGGAAGTCCATCTCAACCCCAGCAAAAGGATGACAGATGGCTTCAGAAGAGCGTGGCTGTTATGACAGCAATGACAGCCTTCGGTGGAGTAGTAAAGTGGATAGGGCATGCTTTCTGCACTATCAGGACCCTGCTGATGCTGGGGAGGAGAAAGAAATGATTACATAAGGATAAGTTACTTTAAAGGAGATGATCTTAACCACGGAAATCCCGTTCAAAGTTCTTTAGTGGAACCCTGACCCAGTTACTACTACTACAATGCTCTCCAACTGTGGCAGGGCCTCACTATGTACCCCACTCTGGAACATAACCTGTACCCCAGACACTTTTGGTTTCTGGTGGGGACCCACTAGCTTTCACTAGAGTATCGTTCACAATATGCAGACAACCCCTTTGGTTCATTTGTTGAACAACTGTCCAAAACCCTTAACGTCCACGAAGCAACAACAATTCTCTGTTAAACTGTATAAACCCTGAAAACTACAGCATTAAAGAAAGAATTGTGCAAGACTTTGGAAACTCAATTATTATCATGCACCACAGTCAAATAAAGGAGCTAACAAGAAATCAAAATGCTTACAAGGTCTGAGGTCCTCCACTTTGTTTCCACACTGGATCAACCTTCTAACCTTTGCCCAACAAAGCAATCAAGAGCCTTTTATAATCCTAATAGTTTTAAATAGCAATGTTAAAAGAATTCATTTTGGTCTAAGATTGTAATAATTTAACTTAAAAATCAAAATGACTGAACTATAAACTAAATGATGTAAGAAATATTAATTTGATTTGTAGCTGTTAGGTGAACGCTGATCCAAGCACGGAGTGTTAATAAAGTTACAGTAAGAACACTGTATTTAAGAAATGCAATATAAGAGGTCATAAGTTACAGGCAGAGGCAGACTTACAGACATTTTCAATATATACATTCATTTTCAACTATCATCAAAGTGTAAACACAACTTAAAATGATCACCCTTCTGTTTTCACTCTGGAAAATGAACACAGAGAAGCTTCCAGTGCAATCCAGCTTTTTTTCCCCCAAAGAAAAGAAAAATGGCAAAATGTACAATAGCAAGTATTAGTATTGCCAGATTTTCCCTTCGTCTTCTGGCATTAGGAAAGATTTACTGACTGTGTAGTTTAGTAATATGTCTCTTATAGGCAAAGCATCAGGCATCTGAAGATATAAACAGCCACCCAGTACCCTGCTCCACGAGAGAACCATGAGGCAGGTCTGGTTTGCGCAGAGCACAGAGCGACTCTCATATCATGTTTCAAACTGAAGGGGATCTGTACCAGAAGGACCAGAACTTAACAGAAGTGTGCTGGGTCAGAAAAGGAAGCAGGCTCTGGGAGAAAGAACAGGATTAAGTTTCTAGTTCTGATAATCTCAAAATTCATGTTACAAAAATAGTAATAACAATAAAAATGAAAAGTCACAATGTTAAAATACAAAGTGAGGCCACACAGGCAGCTGACCTCTATCCTAGCAGATTCTTGTCATAACTCCAGCGCCTGATGCAGGCCCTGCGTACCTGTGCACCCAGAGGAGATGTGCACAGGCCAGTGGGCAGCGCATGGGCCTTTTGGGGCAAAGGAAGTAAATACCCTGAAGTCCAAGGATTCATCTGGCCTCCAGCTCTACTTTGAAATCTGCCCACCGTAAAGTAGATGATGCCAGTGTTTTAGTTAATGCAGTAATGAGAGTTAGATTCAGAAGAAAAGAAAAAGCAAAACTAAAGGCAAGCAAACAAGCAAACAAACAAAAAACCCCTGAGGGTGTGAAATGTCTGAAGACTTTCTGTTCTCCTCCTCCCCCAGTCTCCTGCACTCAACTCAGGTTGGTGAAACACTGAAATCCTTAATACCAAGTATTCAAGTAATACCAGCTCTTACACTGTGAAAATCTGTCCCATGTACTGTTTTAAACAAATCTCGAACTCTCTAGAATACGCAAGAGAATGGCTTAGGGAGTCATTCCAAATGCCTGTATAATGTAAATGATGGCTGTCCTTCACAGGAAAGAATTATGTATGCATTAAAGAAAAAAAAAGAAAAAAGTTCTCTAGTTGACTGTTACTCAAATCTTAATCTCTAACCAGTATCTCTAGGTTTAAGTCCTTGAAAGGACATCTGTTAAAACACTAACTGAGCCCACTTGAGAAATTCTGAGTAGAAAATATGTGACAAGTTCACGATTTTGTCACGGGCAGGTTGAAGGCCAGCCAGAATGTCCCAGGAGAGGAAACCTGAAGATGTTGGTTTCCTTAAAAATCAATTTCCTGTTCAATTTGTTCCCGGGGAAGGAGCTGTGCTGTGTTTGTCGGTGCGGCTCAAACACTGGGCTCGCGGCACTGGCAAACAAAGTAGCAGATCCCAACATCCACGGTTGCACTACACTCTGACATTTTTTTCTTCTTTGTTCAACAATACCTGGAGGAAAACGTTATCCTCCAAGCCCCGAAGTACACCGACATCTGTGTGCTTAAGGCTTTTCAGCTCTTCTACAGTTAATAAATAGCTACTATTTCCCGCCTCGTTCTGATTCCCAGCGAGTGGGATAGCACACGTGCTCGCTCCTTCCCTCAGTTGGCGATTCCGTGCTGGGCACCCACATCCCCACCACGGAACTGACTTGCTCTACTGTCAGAATGGAGGGGCGCTTCCCCATCTCAAGGCAGGGATCCTCTGCACACCAACAGTCACAAGCTACTACCTCAGTTTCAGGGGCTCTCACTGAGAATTCTGGGTACTCCACTCGCAGCACCAGAGTCCTGCTCTCATTGGCTGGGTCAGGCTGGTCCTCTAAGGGGCACCGCACACTTAGCACAACATGGGATATTGGTAAGTAGAAGATAAAAATGACACTCTGGTTAGTCAATGAACCGAAGGCGGCGGCGAGGGGTTATTTTAGGTTAAAATCAAGAGTACATTCAACACACAGTTCTTTAACCGCCTACAGTGGTGTATCCCCATCAGTTTCTTCTTCATCCTCTGCAGGAGTGGGGGCAGAAGGGGCGGGACTTCTCTCAAGCTTTCCCACCTACTGGAGGAGACGAGACCTTACTGCTCACGGTTGCTCGGTTGTGGAGGTCATCTTTTCCGACTTTTTAGACTTCCTCTGCATTTGCTCTTGTTCCTTCCTCCTCAGCTTTTCTCTTTGTTTTTCCATTTTCTCCTGGGCCTTGCGAGCCTTCTCGAGAGACATCTTCATTTCCTTCAGTTTTTTTTTAACCAGTGCCCGGTCCTGGGATGATGTCATTCCAAGAGCCTACAGAGGAAACACATGTACAAAAGGAATCTGAAAAACTGCTGACCTCTTTGTTTATGATGAGGGAAACATCGCACTATGTTTAATCTCATGACCTTAGTTAAACGTAGAAGGAGGAGGTCAAGGCTGAGGAAAAGCAGACCACATGTGCTAAATTCTGTAAGCACCAAGGATCTGTGCTTTGTTCTCTGAAGTTCTTTGCAAAATGCACTCCAGAAGTCATTAAGAAAATGCTTTCCAAATTGATGACTAAGGAGGGAATAAAGAGAAGGGGGGCATGAGCCTGCTTCTCCAACCTTCAGCTAAAGTATTGCTAAACTTATCCACATCTTGGAAAGGGTAACCGAGAGGACCTGCTGCTACAGAAGGCTCCAAGAGGGGTGGGGAGAATGAAATGGCCGACCTCCTGCCAATGTAGTTATTTACAACGAGAAGCAACAATGTCCTTGGGGAGGATGCCCATGTCAGTGTCTCTCTGCCATTGTCTCCCCTACCTAAGGCAGAGCTGTAAAGGAAGCCTCGTGACAATGACTAGATGGCTAGATGACCTACGATTCAGAATGAGGGGAGAGCGCTGTGCTTTAAATGGTCCATGACCTTCAGCCTCAACAGCAGGAAGGATGCGTCTCTCCCTAACAGGGACAGTTGTCAATGGGGCCTTCATATTCACCGCTATTGACTGATCTCTAACCTTTTCAAAGACTGTCAACAGATACGTATCTATCCATCAGCCTAACCCTGGGGAGGGGTGTGTGGCGCTGGCTGTACCTTCCTTTTGCCCTTTCTCAGTAGAGTTGGGTACCACCTCAGTCTCCAAGAGAGACGGGCCAGACGAGTGGAAATGAAGGTGCAGGGAGGTGACAGTGAGGATGGCTTGCATGAACTGGGGAAGAAAGTTGGAGTCATCGTTTCAGTTTTCAAGTAGTGGGCAGGAGGGGGTGGGACATGGAGGAGAAAGGAAGGAAGGAAGATTCATACTGGTCATTATTAAAACTTAACAGTACAGTGGGCAGTGAGTGGTTATGATATAGGAGTCATGCAGTTGCCAGGTGAAGCAAAGGAAAAGCCCCCCACCCCCAACTCTCTTAGTCAGCAACCTATCAAGTCAAAACCTGTGGTGGGCTTCTTGAAAATAATTCAGTGTCCTTTCTGGTAACTACCACATGGATCTGCAGAACACTCTCGGCTAATGAAAGCACGCCAGCGGCTACGAGTCACACACATAACTAGTAACCAAGACAGAGAATTCTTTACCTTCAGTTTATTGCCATCCAGCTGCAGGAGCTGCTCACCACTGATGTTCTGGGCACTGAATTCAGACACATACTGGTCCAGACTGAGGCCCACTAACCAGTGTGAAACCTGCTGCACACTCCACTCGTGCACGGCCCGGCTCTGACTCTGAGTGTGTTTGGGAGACTGTCCATCGTCAAGGATCTGAGACAGGGATGCATGCAGCGTTGTTAAATGACGAAGACACTAGGGTACATCATGCTAGCAAAGGAACTTCTCAAGTCACAGGAGCCGCATTTACTTATAAATCACCAAATGATAATAGTTCTACTTGTGTTAGAAGAAACGTGTCTATTACCTATCTGATTCTGGTAGACGGAAAGTTAAAAAGTATCCCATAAACGAAGTGCCATTAAAAATGTAGGAAGTTAAAAATTGAAAAAGTAGTCACTAACATGGATGATTTTATAATAAATGACCCTAGAGATATTATCAGATGTGGAAAATAACTGTTGCGTAGTTCTCCACATGTGATACATCACTTAAGTTTATCCTTTTGGAAGACAGTAAAGTTATACAAAACCACATTGAAAATATCAAGGTCTCCTTTATTCTACAGAAAAGTCTCAAAGCTCTCAAGCCTCCTTAGGGAAATTTCACAGCTACTGTTTTATTGAGCAGGAAGGTCATCTGTGTGAAGGGGGACACTGGCATCCACAGTTCCTTTAAGACATGAGGGAACTGAGGATCAGAAAGTCCACACGCGCTCTCTTAGACAACACAGTACAAGCAATAAGAGCTTAACAAGATGCTCAATGCAAATTCCAGGCTCTGTCCACTCTAGACCATTCTCTTCATTTGCATAAAGAGGCATGGCAGCTCCCAGAGCCACTGAGCTGAGAGAAGATGAGGCAGTGGCAGGTCTCAGAGGAAAGATAGATTATTTGGTGAGCCGTGTGAAGAACAAAGAAGAGTTGTAAGCTGAGGAAAGGAAGAGGATAAGAAAAAGAATGGACCATGTCAGGTAATGGCTATGGGAGGTGAGTGAAGGACTCTGGAGGCGGGGCTTAGGGACTCTGGAGGCGGGGCTTAGGGACCCTGGAGGCGGGGCTTAGGGACTCTGGAGGCAGGGCTAAGGGACTCTGGAGGCGGGGCTTAGGGACTCTGGAGGTGGGGCTTAGGGACTCTGGAGGCAGGGCTTAGGGACTCTAGAGGCGGGGACATCTTGATCCAGGAACATCTTTTAAGTCAAATGCAAACAATTGCAGGGTTTTTCCCCTCCACTTCGGAGGAAAACGTTCTTTAGTGTTGGATTCATAAGTCATTTGTAAGGAGCAAAAAGCAGGTTCGAACGAGACAGGCACCACGCACAACACACAGGGAGCTCACCTCGTCATCTATCATGTCCAGGCTCTGGGGGAGCAGCAACAAAAGAACCGAGAAGAAGAATGTTACAGAAATGGGACACACAACACCCACGTGCACGCTCTACAACATTAGAATCAAGCCTAGCCAGGAAAACACGTCCAGAAACATTTAAAGGGAAAAAGGCTTATTTTCTATAACTCATGTTACAAAGAATTAAGAACAATTATTTCATATGTAAGAAAAACACCCTAATTACATTATTTCCTGCCCCCGACTCCCACTTATTTTTAGAACTAAATCAATTCCAACCTAGTTTTCCGCTTATCACCTGCATACATACTTCCTGGTAATTCTTAGCAATGCTAATCTTCACTTTAGCCTCTGAATAAATGATTCTAACTCTATTTCCTTTCCAGAACCATGCCTATTGATGGTAACGATTCAACAGGGGGCATATCATAGCCAGAAAACTCTCAGAGTCCGGGGGGGGGGGGGTATGGGTGACTCTGTAAGGAGAGAGAGAGAGCAGATAATTTACAGCTTCCAGGTGATCTAAACTGTTTGTCTAGTCTTGTTCTCCAGTGCCCAGCCTCTAACATTAGCATTTACATATATAGTGGGATCACCGGGAAGCTTCAAGGGGCTTAGAAACTGTTCTGTAATGTTAAGGCAAGGTGAATGGAATCATGGGGATTTTGTGTTAAACATAAAACCTCAGTGCTGATGCCTTCTATGCCGAAGCTACCCTCGAACGTCGTCTTCCCACAGAGGGATATGGAGGAAGTAAAGGACATAGGAACTAAGTTTTGCCATGGTGCCACTACAGTACCTCATCTGAGGACAGTGCCAAGGACTGGGAGAGCCCTGGCGTTTTGGGTTCTGCTCCTAAGCCGCTCAGGTCTGCTGAACTGGTACTGCTTGGACTGAAGTCATCATTGAAGGTGAAATTCTGTTAAAAAAATAAAAGAACACAACCGTGTTAAATGAACACAGAGTGAACAAGTGGCAGGCGTGCTCCCAAGGCCTCAATTGCTTCATGCTAATCAGTTGTCTTCAGAAGAGACTCAAGTGTGCTTTGGGGACAACCTTCAGTCGGGCAGTGGTGAAGAAGCCTGACTGGAAATCCTGGGCACCTTCTCCATTGATGTAAGGATAGGTGGCAGACAGCAATGATTCTTCAGTTTCCCTCCAAGGGTTCAGAATTCGTTACCCTCTGCCAGTGCTCAGAGTAGTGATAAATAGGCCCACACGCTTTGACCCTAACTGTGACAGGAAACGGAGTAAGTAGGAATACAAGATGGTGTGGAGAGGCTGAATTACCAGGGACAGATGGCGACTCATATCAGGAAGGTAGCTGGAGAGCCCCTGGGAAAGATGCTGTGTGGCTGGCTGTGATAAACACTGTGAGAAGTGACAGGTCCCCTCCTGGACGGACCCTTCAGAGTGATGAGTTCTGGAGAAGGGCACGTCTGACAATACAACACTAGCCACATGTTGGTTTATAACTCTCTCATGGCACCAGCATACAGCAAAGAGACTGCAGGGCGGAACAGACCCAGAAGGCTGCATAACCTCTTGGGGTTAGTGAGGTGGGATGTGGGAAAAAATGAATTCCCCTGGAATTGCTTTAACATGCTCAGCAGATGTTAGAACAACTTGACAATGACCGCAGAGCCTTACTTGTGAAAACATTTTATAATGAACCTCTTTCTAGGGTAGATAATGTTAGGGTCTCAGAACAGTACTAAAGGGCCCAAAGAGTCAATCATCACAAAACTTCTTTGGCTACTTGTCAAGTGGTTGGACTCCCAGGAACTCCACCTTGCTTCACACAGCATTTCTCCAGACTGTTAGTTCCGTTAGGTCCTTTTGCATTGGGCTTACTTGAATGTTGAGAATAAAGACCAGGCCAGAGACTGGGGAATTTAGTACCAAACCAACTCCAAGATTTGATAAATCTCCTAAAAAGAGGAGTGGTCAGCAGAACACTCAGCAGCAAGGCTCGGTGCACAAAGCATCATCGCCCTCTGGTCTGATTGCTGGAGATGCAAACCTCTAGCCCCTAGGTCAAACCCCTTCGAGCTGCTGACCCCAAGGGAAGAACTCAGTTTAAGTCAGATTAACCTCTGGCTTCTGTTTGGGAAAGAAGAGTGAACACAGGAAAGAGGAGACCAAATTCCATGAAAGTTAGCTACCACGCGTGTCAGTAAAAAGAGGAGACCAAGTTCCATGAAGGTTAGCCACCACGTGTGTCAGTACGATGTTAGGTAAGCCTCGCAGTGTCATGCTGGAAATAACCATCGCACACTTTGAAATGTACCACACCTACACATATACATCAAGTGCAGTTCTGCTAACACTAAAGAGAATTAGAACCGGTGCTCTGCGTGGACATTTGATACAAACAGTAAGTAAGGCTATGCCAGTGGTCTTTGTTTTTCTGTTTGCTTCACTTAAATATATTGAACACAGTCAGTCCCAAATTTATCTGCTTTTCCAGTAAATCTTGAAGAGCACAGTGAAATCATTTCATAATGCAATTTAAAGAAGAATACTTAGTAAATATCTTCCAACACTGTTTCACCATCCAAATGTCTCTTTCCCAGCATGGCTTAACTGTCAAAAAGATTAAATAGCAGGAAGAAATGACAGGCAAACCGAAAGAAAAGCACACGCTGAAACGGAACGGTATTAAAGAGGGTGCCGGTTAGGCGGGGCTTTCTTTCCCCACAAGGAGACACCATGCACGCCTAGGACAATGTTAGCACACACACAGGTCGAGAAGGCTCTCCGAAAACTGAAGAGGGGACAGGATTGGGGCTTTCTTGTCAGCTTTTACAGTCCACTGTAGTCTACCTTGGACCCTGTTTTATCTGAAATTTGAGTCTCAGGAGAAGGCAGGAGGGGATTTGGAGCTGAAGGCAGGTTCCTGAAGGAATAGGATCCTTTCCGACTTTCATTAAACCATGAGAAAGGCATGCAAGGAGAGGAGGAGGAGGCCTGAGCTGCAGAGGCTGGCCTGGCTTTCCAGTTCTCCAACTTGCTTCTGAAGATTCTGTGGGGTGAAAAGAACGGGTGTTAGACAAACACATGACAAAAGACATACTAAGCCCAGTCCTAGCAAGACTCTTGGTATAGGTAAAACTCTCTGAAAAACGGCTCTACCACAGTGATAAAAATGTATCGCTTTGGCAATGAGCATTAACCGTAATATTTGCCATTTTTTGCATTTAAATGAAATCTATGATATCACATGGATTTGAACTGATATTTCCATGCCCAAACTGTATTAAATGTGATCTTATAAGTATATATGAGTACAATAAAATAAGGGTACATCCTTTTGGAGATCCCTCTTAGGACAGCCACCATTGTACGTCACACTAACTCATAGCCAGCATTCTTCATATCTCCCTCTCTGGATTCATGCTCCAGAATCTATGGCTGAAAGATTCAAGTGATTTGGAAATTTCAGAGCATATGTAATATTAAGCAGAAAATGCAGCTTACTGGCTCCTTATCATAGTCTTAGAGTCTATTTACAGGAGCACAGGGTCTGAAACCATCACGGGCCACTCGGAAGCTGAGGTTCTTTCACCTCCGGGGGGTGTGGTCTCAGGCCTTCTCTGTCCCTTTGTCTCCATCTGCATAAATGAATGTGCTGATGTATTTCATATATGACTGTGATGAATTAAATAAGTTAACATTTGTTAAAGAGCCACAAAAGCTATTGAAGTGTAAATGTTCATTTTTCTTTTTTAAACTTAACATAGTTACTTTCATAATTGTATTTATCTATTGGTCAAGTGAAAATACTTATCCATGAGCTAAAGAAGAAAATGCTCGTGTGCTTTTGGAGGAGGTCAGCCTCAGTACGTCTAAATGACTCTGGATGGAAGACAATGACTTGGTGGCTGTTAATATTATGGCAACAGGAATCCATTCAATTAAAAGTGCCTTGAAACCATATACATAGACAGTTTCCATTCCTTGTGTATATTGAATTCCAATCTCCTTACACTTCAAGTACATTTTGAAGTATAGTTCAAATTGATATAAACAGCATCAAGTCTAAAACTTGTGGCTTGTTTCCAAATAGTTCAACAAGAACTAAATGTAGCAATCCTCATGCGGGTACCCTGCACTGTAAGATACATATATGCAGTGTGAAAGGATACAAGAACAGCTCACAAGAACAAAGACAGTTGTGAAGTTTTGGTAAAACTGACACAGAGGGATGGGTGAATAAAGTTGATGGTCACATGAAGGAATCCAGAAGATGTGATCACTTTAGTATGTTTAAAAAGTGTGTGTTGAGGGGACAGTGGGGTATCTTCAAGGATAATAGAAATCAATGAGAGATAGGTCAACCTTAAACTTCATCTTCAACTTTAAACTACACAGAAAATTTTGTACTCTTAATCTACCTTTTAAGCACAGGACAGAAGGGTACAGTAACTGAGCCTATGATAACTGAGCCCAGAACACACACAGTTTACTTTTTGTCCATGGACCAAATAATGCTGCTTAGAGGTTTCTGGTACAGCAGTTAGAGTCACAACATCGGCTTCTCAGAACTAGGAGGAGAGGAGTTGACCTGGAACCTATACTTTAACATGAGTTATCATGATTGTGCCAAATGCAAATATAACACCAGGTCATGATAGAACAGTTGTGATCCGTGTGTGTAAAGTTGCTTCCCTGGCCCCACCCTCTTCAGTTTCCTCCCATGGGTTGTGACACTTTGAGACTTAAGTGTTATCGCACCCGCAGTCTATCCTGAGGTGAAGGATTCTGGAAACATCTGATGGCAATAAAGCAGAGAGGCAGCGGCTTTCTTCTTTGCTCCCCCTGGGAGAGGGGGAGAAATCTTAAGTTCTTAAGGTAAACAAAACCCATTGGAATGTGAACAAATACTAATAAATACTTCTAGGAGGGAGATAAGATTAGAGACTCCAGTTTTATCCCGGGGTTTGACTCTAGGAGCTTCATCCTGCTGCCTTTTCCCATACCCCATTAAACTGTGAACCCATGCCATCTGGAGAGATAAATCTCTTTGGGGCTCTCACCATTTATCCAGTGATAACTTCTATGGCTTATCTTTAACTTAGCCCCTACATTCCGGGAAGAACGCTCATAATAGTCTGTCTAGAAAACCAAAAATATCTTTTCTGCAGCCCCATACCCTAGTGGTTGGGCACATCTAAGGAGAAGCTGGTCCCTTCATGCTGGACAACACTTAGTCAAGGGAAAGTTAGCACTTAGCTAGATAGCCATGGCCTGAGAGTTTATGAGGAAGCTGTGTAACCAAGGGCAGCATGACATCCTCATCCTATGATCAAGCCAAATGTGTTTGTAGCAATGGTTCTGGACCCCACCATGGCCTTAGGAGAATGAAGGACAGGGAATGCGAATGCTGCTGGCCACCAGCCTCACTGAAAGAAACTGCAGGGAGTTCAAGACCCAGGGCAAGCCACAGTTGAGCCCCATCCTCAATGCCGGATGCAGATGTTCATAGGCATTATCAGGCTTGGGTATTTTCCTGGCTGAGAGCATTTTATGAGAGTTTTAATTAGCTGTGCTCTTTTGACTAATTTTTACAACTGTTGGTGAACAAGGTTATGGAAGCCCAGCCTCTGATAAAGACTGTCTTTCTGCAGCTTATATACAAAGCTCCTAGGAAGATGGGACAAAGGTGGCAGGAAGTCTACATCCGGATGATAACCACTGCCCCACAGCTACAAACCAGCAGATTCTGACTGTGTCCTGCTGTGTCCGTCATCTAGCTCCATTATTTATTACCTATAACTTTAAAAATCCATGACTGTGTAACTATCTCCTGTGTGCAGCCTGCATTTTCCGAGAAAAGAATGTGCTTCCGTTTGCTTGGACCTAGAGTAGTAGATTATTCATTAAGATATCCCTATACTCGATTGCTTCAAAATGATAGACTCAACAGCCCATGAGATGTGTGTTTTTAAACGAACACCAATCTCTTCCTGGACAAACTGAAGAAGCAGACAGAGCTCAGTAGCAAGGGTTCTATTTTGGAGGCCCCTTTATCAACTGTCTCACTTTGCAGAAAATGTTTGCCACAATACAGTATCCTCCCTTCCCTTGCTTCTCACTCCTCCCCTCCCTTCTTCCTTCCCTCCTTCCTTCCCTTCCTTTCTTCTGTCCCTTCCTTCTTCTCTTTCCTACATCAAGATTAGTAGAATGAATTTTTAATGAATGTGAATATATCCTCCGGAGGGTTCAAGGAGCCAGGTGTTCTGCACTCTATCCACCTCCAGAGGCTGGCACACCAAAATTCAACATTAAAACAAAAATCACAAGTCCCTGCCACAGTATATCCTCACGGGTTTTATTGCTAGGAACTGGAGGAACCAATTGCCATAGGAGTTGATTTTTGTAAATCACAAATGTCATCGGATTAACCTTCCTGATAGTCAAATGGTTTATTCCTAATAACTCTATAGTGTGATTAACTCACATACTTATTCTCTGAAATCCATTTATCTTGGAGCTGGCACCCTAAATTTTATTTTTTCTGTTAAATACTTTACAGTGATATTTTGCTGTTTTCATTCTGCAAATAAGGTACATGAAGTATTCAGAGTCTAGTCAGACATCATCAAAATATCATGTGCAGTTCATAAATTGCCAGGCAGAGAGGGTATTAACGACCATAGAATTATGAAGATTGCGGAGGACGTTACTGAAGACCAATAGCTGAGGAATATGTGCAGACTCCACTTATCTAAGTCAGAGGGGGAATTTTGAGAGGATCTAACACCCACTGAAGAGACGGAGGCTGCGAGGCCAGCTCCATCCACAGCGACTTTGGAGATCATGGTGGGCAGCATAAGAAATTGTCCTTCTGACTGTCAGCCTCAGTCACCCTGAATATCTGCTCCCAGATCCAGAGCTCTGGTTGGAATTTCTGCTCATTTCGGGTCAAGAGTTCACTTTGACTCACACTAGACTTCCAGGAGACAACCGAGCTATTCCCTTTCCTCGGCAGGGTTTCAGTTGAAATTGAAAAAGGATCATGTATATCCATGCTCTCAAAACAGATGTTAATTTCAGAACAACAAATCTACTGCTTAGGTTTTAATAAAGGTGTGCTATTATAAATCTGACCAAAATGTCCCTTCTGATTCTATTTAACATTTATTTTCATTAATATTGGTACTTGGGATTAAACCCAGGGTCTCGGGCACACTAATCAGACACTTTACTTCTGACACACACCTAGAAAATTTAAACTCATCTCAGTAATCTAAACCTCTTTTTTCTTCCTTCCTTCCCTCCTTCCCTCCTTCCTGTGATGTATGTACATGTCCACATGTCTGTGCATGTATGTGTGTGGAGGCCAAGAGTTGGCAGTATCAGATATCTTTCTCTTCCAATCTCATCTTCTCTTTTCTGAAGCAGGGTCTTGTACTGAATGTGGAGCTCACTCTTGTGGAGGCTGGGTTGCCAGGGAGCCACAGAGATGCACCTTGTCTGTTCCTCCAGTGCACTGCCAAGCCTGGCTTTTGCATGGGTGTCGGACCTAAACACAGGTTCTTGTGCATGTTTGGCAAGTACTTTCTGATTGAGCCATCTCTCCAGCCACTCATTTTAGCTTTGTGTTTTTGTATATAAGGTCAACCAAATGGATGAGAGTAATGGGATGCTTAAGAGTCAGTCCTCCTTAGGTTACAAATTTAACAGGATTTTTTTAAAGGAAAGTTTTTCTTTGTTTTGAAGCTGAGTATCAAGGACCCCTAGCTGGCCTTGAACTTGCTATGTAGTCAAAGAATGATTTGGAATCTCTGATCCTCCTGCTTCCATCTCCCAAGAGCTGGGGTTATTGCCTTGGGCCCCTGGACTTACTTTAGGAACTGGGGCAACACCAGGAAGCACTCTAAAGACTAAGCTGTATCCCTAGACATTTGTTTCCTTGTTAAAAATGGACTTAGTGCATGTGCGTGTGCATGTGTGCGTGCATGCGTGTGTGTGTGTGTGTGTGTGTGTGTGTGTGTGTGTGTGTGTGTGTTCAGATTATTAAGCTGACATGTACAACCAACAGAGAGCCCTTGAAAGGTACATCAGTTGGCTCTACAAGAGCCAGGCTGTTACTCAGAGGCTGCAGAAAGGTGACTGCTCATATGTGGGCAGACAGGGAGGAATGAAATCATTCTCGGCTGCCATTCTTTCCTAAGCCCAGCTAGGACATATGACAGCAATGCCAGGTTCCTCTGAGACAAATGGTATGATCAGTGGTCAGTAATGATCTGCTAGACAGGAAATTAAAGAATTAAAAAGGAGGCAGATTTCGATCACAATAATGGGAACTCTCCAAGCTGCTTCTCATTCATTTTCAAGCGCTGGCTTCTCATCGCCAGATTAAAAACAAAGCAGCAGAAGCCAAGAGTGTTAGTGATGAAGGCACAGGTTGCTTGAAATCATGGCAGAGTTAGAGGTGGAACAAAGACAGGGGCTTTAAACTGACCACAAAGCTAATGGAGAGACTTTAAAGGGGACACAGCACAATTCCCAATCCCTTCTGGCTCTCAGCTAAGGAAGCTAAAGGGACACTGACTTCATTCCTTGCTCTTTCAGTCCTGTTCTGAGGTCTAGTCCACACAGAGCAGGTCCTATCTGACGACACGGTTGAGCCATGTGGTGCGATGGTTAAGTATTTCCTGTTTGGTTGCTCTGGAAGGATGAAGAGGAGCTTCTGTGAGGAGGCCCGCTTCACCCTCTGAGAGGGGTGCTTCCTTACACCAAGCAGGCTGTGGCGCCTTTCTCTCTCCCTTTGTTTCCCATGCCACATTTCCCTCTTTCCTCTCTCCGTCTCTTCTGCCAGTCACTGCTGGTATCTCTAGCTTGCCTGCCTTTCACTTTCTCACTGTCACTGATGTCCCCCCATGTTTATTCTTAAGTTATATTATCAACAAAACCAAGAAGCTAAAAAGGCGACTGCACCTCTCAGTGGCTTTCTCTCTGGGCTCAGCCCAAGCATCATGGGGCATATTCCTATATAAACTCATGTGCTCACCTCAACCCCTGTTCTGCCCATGAGCATGTATGGACTCAGCTCAGATGGCTGTCCAGGGGCAGGGCAAAGCACCTGTCATTGGGTCCAATCTCAAACCCACTGGCATGCATGCCATGTTATCCAAAGGCTTTAGAGAAGTTCTACCTCTGAAGGGTTGCCACCAGCGAAACCTATTGAACACTCGCTCACTCGCTCGCTTTCCAAGCTCTCCTGAATGCCCTCCTTGGACAGCTGAGCCTGCCAGCAAAATACACACTGCTTTAATTCCCTCCAAGCAAACTTTCTGTAAATACTGGAAACGATGAAGACAGTCATGTGTATTTGTTAGATGTGCCCCCTCTCAGACTTCCCAAGTCTGTAGGCCATTACATGAGGAATGTGTGTGGCTCCACGAGAAAACAGAGGCAGAGATGGCTTAATGCAGAACTGAGCTCCGAACTCTGACTTACGCACTTTGTTTTCACTAAAGGACTAAGACGAGACTCACGGTGAAGGCGATGCGGTTTAGGTCCAAACAACTCCGCCTTTTGCGTTACTGTACTTCCCCCGTGTAGTTTACTTCTAAAATAAATTATGCTGCAAAACACATTTCTGAGTATAAACAAAGTATTTTGGAACTAATAGTAGGCTATACATAAATAATGAACAGACCCATATTAATTATAGGCCAACATGATCATCTAAGGAATCTAAGGAATATTGATTTTGCATAGCTTAGCATCATATAATAGACACATAGTGTGGGTCGCATGTATAAATTAACATTTTCTAGTAGCCATAGGAAAAGATACAGGTAAAACTAATTTTAAAAGTGTATCTACAACTCCGAATCTAATGTAAAGTATTTTAATATACAATTAATATTATAAAAACTAAAATGTTTATAATTCCTATTTATTAAGTCTTTGAAGAAAGTGTGCATTTTCAACAGCAGTACATGTCACTGTAGAGCAGTTCAGTCACCACAGGGACCAGTGGCAGCCGTATTAGATGGAGCACAGAGAGGCAGATACTGAGTTAGATGCTGTGCACTTACTCAGGAGGAAAAGATGATTTATTTAAGGCAAAGTCAGACCTCCTACCCTGGGCTGCATCTCAGTCTTCTTCTCACTGGTCATTCTTTAAGGTAAATGCAAGCTCACTTCCAAAGAAGACAGCTGTCTCCCGCCTCTGTCATTTACCTAGCATAACATCTGCTATACTTGACACACACACACACACACACACACACACACACACACACACACAGAGAGAGAGATAGAGATACAAACACAAAAAAGACACCACACAGACACATGTACACACAGACATACACTGATACACAACATAGAGAGAGATAGAGATAGACAGACAGAAAGACACACACAGACACAGAGAGATACAAACACACAAAGACATAGACAGGCACAGAGACAGACACACAAACATGCACACACATACTCTCACACAGACACATGCACATGCACACACAGACACACACAGAAACAGAGACAGACAGATACAGACAGACAGACAGACAGACAGACAGACACACACACACACACAGAGAGAGTTGTCCATTGATTCTAAACTGGGACTTCTCAACAGTGTTCCAAGTAGGTGCTTTACTAACCATTAACCAGTGCTCACCTCTCTACAATCCAGCATGGGCTAAGGCTGATCCTATGGCTCAGGTATGTACCTCTCAGGGTTACTGGCTCCAGTAACCTGATGCCTCTTCTGCTTCTTGTCTCCTATGGAGCTTTGTACAAATCAGGTGTTAACTGTGCACACTAAATCAAATTTCTTCTCTGGGATAATTTATTGTGATCATTATCCTCATCTACTTTCTCTGTGTGTCTCCTGCTGCTCATGTATCTGAGTTATTATGTCCTCAGAAGAAACACAGCAGAGTAAATGCTGCAGGGAAGAAAAAGCGACAACCAAGACTACATTTAGTAAAAGTCTTATTCTCTCAAGTTTAACAGTTACAGGTTAGAACTGACTGGCGACCTCTACAGATTATAACAACCTAATAGGGACTAGACAGACTCCTAAGAGATAAGACTATTAGCTAACTCTGAGGCGCCTCTGCTTTTCCTGAGAGAGCTTCCTGGGGTGGAGTCCACCCCACTCTTCTCTGTGATTGACCCAGGATACTCTCTGCAGCTGATGATGTGTGTGACCTCTATTTGTGGGGATCGATAGGACCAGCATCATGAAGCTCCTATAGGGTGGTAGTTCTGCTCTCCTGGGAATACGTTTTACCAAGTTCCGAGTCCATTATCATCCCATATAGGAGAGCAGGGGCTGATTTGATTAGTGTTACCCAACCACTCTGACAGTTTGAAATTGTCTTCTGAAGAAGGGAAGTTCTCTCTTCTCTTGCTTTTCTATGTCAATTATATAATCTTGTTTTTATTCCACCAAAATTCTACTACAATTCTTAATAATTATAAAATTACAATTCTAATTGAAAAATATTTTCTGGTGTTAGTACATGTATAATTATTTGTGTCTAATGAACCAGGGGGAATCAAGGGTTAATGTTTTACAAAGACAGAGCTGGAGAGACAACTGAGCTAGCAACCTGGGTTGAAAACAGCCACAAGTGTGGGTAACCAGGGTACTGGTGACAACGCCTTCAACTCACTATGACTTTTCCTGTAGTAGAGCCAACACCCAGCAACACCATCCACACGTTCTTAATTTC
Organism: Rattus rattus; assembly: GCF_011064425.1. Classification (NCBI taxonomy): domain Eukaryota; kingdom Metazoa; phylum Chordata; class Mammalia; order Rodentia; family Muridae; genus Rattus; species Rattus rattus. Next base: position 133,446,916 of record NC_046159.1, read on the forward strand.
CACTCGTAGCTCAGTCAAACACTGTCTCTCATGCGAGCTTCTATGTTTAAGTTTCTCTTGGGTTGAGGCTTGAAGTTGAGAGGACAATGCTGCTCTGCTGCTGAGCTCTCAGAGGAGGGGTAGCATCGTCTCACAGGCAGAGCTTCCTGCCACTGTGGCTTTGCTCAGCTCCCGCTCTCTTGAAAGTGGCTTTGCTGTTCTTTGGAGTATGGTCAATAGTGCTTAGTTTTAAGGTACAGAGTAGATATTTTTTAAAATATCGGAAAAGTTTTTAAAACTTTAAAAACTCAGAGTTAAATTGCTTCTGAGCTGCTCAGCCTCACGTACACTTGATTTTCTTGAGATTCCCTCACAATATGGAGGGCATTCTACTACTACAGAACATAAATGAAAACCAGACTGGCAAAACTAATTAAATCTTGAATTCTCTCTCCTCTTTCCAACCCGTTTTCTTACCAAGGAGTACTGCCACGGACAAGGACAAATGATGTAACAGTGGTGGCTAACTTCTCAGGTAGGCACGTGATCCCTAAGTCATTTTTAGTATCTTAGGGTTTTGTTTCTTCCCTAGTCTAGGACACTGAGAGACATGGTGAGGGTTACTATCATCCCCAAATTTTGTAAAGAAGTGTATGATTATTAGATTGTTGGTACCTAGCGTTGGCATGGTATGTTGAGAGGCAACTGGACAGGAAGCACAAGTCCCATCTTTGTCCTCCCTGACTTATAGTCAATCTGGGGACAATCAACTCAGTTTAATGAAGGAGGAAATCTTCTTTGAGAAAGTATTTGCCTTCCTAATCTTATTAAAAGGATTAAATTAAGTTGGTAAATGTAAAACCACTTTGTAAGAATTAAGTAATAACAACAGCAAATTTTCATCATTAATGGTTTTGACTTCTATCTAGGCACCAGGAATACACAGAGCATTTGTGGTACTTTGTATGCAATCCTATCTAACTTCACGTTAGCCTTATACAAACCATTATCTCACTCACTTCATATGAGAAAACAGGCAGAGACGGCTGAACAACTCATCCCATATTTACAAGCTGGAGGCAGGAGAACTGAGATTCAGCCCTAGACATGCGGACTTCGGAGCTTTATGCCTCCTTACATAAATCTGTTAAATTCTATAACTGCAGAACGGAACTAGGAAAACTGGACCACATGTTGTTCAGAACTTAGTTTTTAGTAATTTTTTTCTTACTGAAAGGTAAGCACAGTCAATAGTGCTTGCAAGTCCACTAAACAGTTGAGACCAGTGAGATGGTGGGTAGCCACTCATACAAGAACGTAGATTGCCACATGGTGCCAAGTGCAAAATCACCCCATTAGATGAGGGTGTGGGAAAAGGAAGGCATTAATTAAAAATAATGTGAAGAGCTGGCCAATAAAGCAAAACCAACAACCAAAAACCCCAACAGAAAAAAGAGACAAACCTGAAATATGTCTAAAATACCCATGTGACTGTAATTCTGCAGTTAGTGTCCAATGAATGTGTTCAAAGCTATAACTGAAGATAGCCATAAGCTAATTTTCCCTCAGCACAACTCTGAGCCCATCAGTTGGGTTTATAAACACCGACCACTCATGTTGGGTAACAGTAAAAGAGGGACGGAGAGTTAGCTAAAGAAACAAAGGTATGTTCTTAATCACCCACCCGTACCTGCTACCTGCAGAAAACCTACTGACTTCTTTTTCTTTCCATTTCTTCCCCTTGCTGGGATTCCTTCGCAAAGGCGCCCTACAACAACAGCATACAGTCAGAGAGAGAAAGGTAAACCCCCTTTAGGATTCTCTTACAGGGGACTATATTTTCAGAAGGAGGTGCTTACCCCAGATCTGCAAACTTTTGCTTAATTTTTCCTCTTTGTACCACGAATGAACTGGATGTTCTTAGTGATTTAGGACAATTGGCATCGTCTAGGACATAGACACATAGGGGAAAGATCAGTTATTTTTATATTTTAAGCCACAAATCAAAAGTCAGGGTACTTGGAATCTGAGAGTTTTGCCCAAATTCTTCAATGTGTAAGAACCTAATGGCTTTCCTGTTCACAAGACAAAGGCAACTCAGCCATGGTGGGGACATTCGGCAGAGCAGGAAAGGTCCTCTCAGTGACACCGGCTTCATACATGTGGGGATGAAAGAAATGACCAAGAGTAAATGCTCTCCCTACAGCAGGGGTGGTAGTGACTCTGCCCCATCTCTGACTCCTACTCCAGGCAGTGAAGGTCTGAGTTTCGGCTTCCAATGCTTTCTTGGTTTGGGGCTTTCCTGCCTTCTGAAGAAACCCGGTTGAGTCTCAAATCCCAACAGAAAACATTAAGACCTGTGAAGGTCTGGAAGCTTCAGAAAGCAACTGAGAATAAAGAATTCCCCTCTGAGCTTCCCCATACGAGTGGCCCATGGCCAGTACTGGGACAGGGTAAGGCAGAAACTGGGGGCACCTTCTTAAGTGGAAGCCAAATATATGTTTTGAAGGTGCTTTTGAAGAGCTAGTTGGAACACAGCTGTCTGGCCCATCACGACACCAAAGATGCCCAAGTCTTCCAAGGACTTGGAGCTGACTGAGTGGTGCCCCCTCCATAAATGAGGCTTTTGCAGGGTAGCAGCGATGGGGAACAGGACATGAGATATTTTGTCAACCAGAAGAAAGACGTTAAGAATGGGGTTTAGTGTGATCTATCTATCAGTGGCATGCATCCCACCTTTGACAAAGGGAATGAAACTCTGCAGCAAGGAGTGTTGGGCGTGTGGACACTTCCGTCTTAATTGCTAGTGTTGGCCTTGTCTAGGGACTCTGACATGGGATGTATAGAAAACAGACACCCTAAGACAGTGTTCGTGACTTACAGATTGTTTGTGACTTTTGTTTACTTCGGGCTACATTCCTATTCAGACACCAGTCACATAGCTCCCATTCGTAAGTTCAGCTCCAAAGCTCCCAAAGCAGCTCAGGACACAGATACTCCAAGGCTTCCCAGCTATGGGCTTTTCATATTGTTAACTAATGGTTCTCAGAGACTACAATAATTCTCTGAAATGTACCTGATGAAATACAAGAGCTGGATATATGCCTGTGTCAAAAATCCCCTTCTTTCTTCCCATGTTTATTTGTATATGAGTATCATAACTCTTTCAGTTAACTGAGTTAACGGCTGTAGATGTGACACGCACCCATTAAAAAATGGATGTCTTCTGAGGTGATGGACACTTTTTAAAAAGCAGCTTTTCAATTTTCTTGTAATGGAAGCCAAAGAAACAAATGAGATGAATTCTTCCGTATCAATCCTAAAGAATGCTTAAGGGCTAGGACAGTGTGGAGTTAAAGGAGCTTGTTTAATTAATTCCTGAATGAGGGGTAGCTGGAAGCGCTGAGACAATATTCATGGAGACTCTTTGGAACTTGTCAGTGATGTAGTATTTGGATTAAGAGCCCGACTCTGCCCATCACAGAGCCTGCTGCTAGGCAACCTCACATCATTATCTCACACATTTGCCAAAGATGTTTCAGGGAACACTGAAATGGCGAAGCAAGATTAAAGAATAGTTCCCCTATCATTTACATCATTTAAATTAATTCTTGATATATATCAGAATGTTTAGTGTGCATAAAAATCAACACAGGTGTGGTAGGAGCTAAGGGAAGGTGATTATTATATTTCACATATTCAGTTATTTAATGTTATGTAAGATGTCCGTTAGGTTTCAGGAACTGCCCCAATGTGACCTTCGTGACCAGTCAGAAGCTTAGGTACTCAGACCAATTACTTCAGCTTTAGACTTCAGCAACTGGCCTCTTGGTTTTCAAACTAATATGCACTCTCCTGGCACTGAGTCCTAAAGGCCTTCCTGGAGGCCATCTGTTAGATAAGACACATGACTGTCCCTTCTCACATCATGGGAATGTCCATGTCTACTTCCCTGACCTGGCTTCCCTCTTGAACTCAGGACCTCAATCATAGCTCCCATACAATGTATCCGATTTCTCTATTTCTGTTTGTGATAAAGCACATGTTATGAAGCCACTGGCTTTGGTCTGCTGTCTTCTCAGTACTGTCTAAACATCAGTGTCAAGGCTCTTGTACCAATCTGCCCGGCACTGCCCATGCTTCTCCTGCCCTGTCTTTTTGCTTAGTTTCCCCATGCCCACAGTCCTTTGCTTCTTATTCTCAGCCCAGAATAGTCTGTGGTTTCCTAGTGTTAGGGTGAAGTATCTAAAATCGTTACATCATAGAACCATAGACAGACAAAGCTTTTACACCTAGTATCACTAGCTTGAAGAAGTCAACACTTGCAGTCACTGAGATAGCCCATTCCTTTGAATCACTGTGTCTGCTCACCCCAGCACTCTACCTTCTGCATCTCCTTACCCATCCTTTCTTCTTTTTAATGTCCTTGGGTGGTCACATAAGTTGCACTTCCTAGGTGAAGTTAGCAAACAGAAAAGCAGGTATCTTCTCCATTCTCAGCAATAGCACATTATTTATATCTACACTCAAGAGACCTAGCACAGTATATGAATAAGAAGGGAACTGTGTAAGGACTTTGAAGAGATGGGTTATAGTTAGGATGATATTAACTCCATGGAAGTTTCTGAGAATACCAGGCACTGTGCTAAAGGTCATATGAAAACCTCAAACCCTAACTCCTAAAGTTGAGGAGAAAACTGACAGTGAGTGCTTAATTTACTTTAGATAACCTTGTTGGGCAAAGCCTCACTGCCTTGTAAGTGTAGAGATCAAATCTCAGTAAAAGGCTGCTCTTGTAGGGGAGAAAGGAACTTTTTTCACCCCTCTCATGGCCAAAGAACTCTGTTTTACAGCCCTCCGGAGAGACATTTTTGTTGTTGTTGTTTTGTTTGTTTGCTTGCTTGCTTCTGCTGACTTAATTGGCATTTAGTTACAGGTAAGTCATGGAGGCAGCACCTATGGGGTTCCTTTCATCTCCATTTCTCAAATATGAGAGGAAATGATGACATGAGATGAGGTATTCACATGTAGAGAAATCCTAATTGCAGTAAGGCAGACGGAGGGCTAGGCTTAGTGATGCAATAAAGCACTGTGTCATGTCAAGCAGTTTGTAAGTGAGTTGACAGACTGAGACTATGTGTGTATGACTGAAAATCTAGAAGTCAGCAGTGACTACACTGTCTCCAGAGTTCATAAAGTAGTGGTGAGTGGGCTAAAACACACTTCTAGCCAACAGTCATGAAGACATTCCCTGCAGATGGGCCAGAGGGTAGTAGACACTTTATATTTTATGTCGGGAAGATGTTCAGTCTCTCTCTCAAGCATTCTGCTCAGCCATGACAGCTTGAAGGGATGCTTATGTGGCTGGAAAAGTGTACATCCTAGTAACACTTCCTTGCAAAACAGGTGGCTGTTGGGCTTGGCTGGTCCCCCCGGATGACTGCATTACTTGTCTGGAGAGTCAAACTTAGTAATGCACCGATATGTTTGTGAGCATCAATTCCTCGCCACACACTTTCTGAGAAACCAAGAAGACAAGGAGTAGTGAGATAGGCGAGAAAAGCTTGTGTCACCACTAACTCCTGAACACTAAGTCAGTCACTGTACGAAAAAGCACAGAGGAAGGAGTAACAGTGCAAACCACTGTGGAATGTGGGATGGGTGATCCAAAGCCAAATGAAGCCGTTTGGGTTTATGCTGGGTGCAGTGTTAGCTAGTCAAGAGTATAAACATGAGTCAAGTTTGTACCTGGAAGCATCACAAAGGCCTTTTTTAGTTGTGTCACTGAGAAGCCAGTGAGAGAGAAAGGCCACATGTTGAGGGTGCCAGAGGTAGCCACACCTGAATTTTTAAGTCCAGCTCAGATGAGTGGATCTGCCTTATACAGCAAAGAATGCCAGGGGTTACAGAATCCTATACTCTGGAGTGTTATCCCAATGGATGAATATCCCATTCCATTAATGTTTGTTGGAGCAGCAATCCCATCTAAAGGGAGCATAGGATTCCTTTAATATTTGAATGGCACTTTGGTCTGTTTAAAGAACTGGGTGAGAAACCCTGAGGCATGTGGGAAAATGTTAGAGGAAGGGGCAGTTCGTCAGCATGCTAATGGCACATTCCGTGTATACAACCAGTTAATTTCATTCTAACTTTATGCTCATTCACTAACTTTCTGATTTATGAATCCACTACCTAGGAGATAACGGAATGACTGAAGGCTAGTAGTTACTCTGATGGCTGATCCTCCCAGGGTAAGCCAGAAAATTACTATTTTGGTATAGACTGTTTTCAGAGTTTTTGGCAACATGATCCAGCACGCTGAGCTTCATTAGATGTGTGTACATTATTGAAATTCAGGATCTTGAAAACTGATGACCAGAACCTCAGTTCCTCAGAGTACTGTCTGATAGCCAGTGGATGAGAGACACCTTCCAAGTTGCAGGGACACTGAGATTAGAATGACAAGAAAGCAAAGTGCGTTCCTACATGTCTATGGGTAACAAAGGTCAAGAGAGGACAAACCCACCCTGCAAACAAGTCTGGGGTAGGGTAGGGAGAGAACAAACCGAGAGTACTTGGTGGGCTGATCTATAAGACTTTGGAAGGGAAGGTTGAGAGTAAATTAGTAAGTAGTCCTCCTCCATAACATCTACATCAGTCCCTGCCTCTAGATTCGTGCCCTGAGTCTCCTGCCCTGATGTTCCTGGACAATACACTGTTATCTGGAAGTATGAGATGAAATAAACCTTTTCCTCCCCAAGCTGCTTTTGCTCACTGTATTTGATTCCAACTCCAGAAACTCCAATCCAGACATATGTTACAGGAGGCGTCCCACTTGTCTGCTCGTAAGTTAGTACTATATAAAAGGTCAGTGAACTGCTCTGGTCAGCTACCCAGCAGTCTGGTTAGCTCAGGAATCCTGAGAAAGGGAAAGCCCTAGATCTTGGTGGTCTTCTTTAGAGAAGAAATGACCAGCCCCCCTTCTTTGGTTCTGGTTAATTTCAAAGGAGTCACAGACAAGGCAGGGTCATGGAAATGGAGATGTTCACATTCTCCTGCTCTGTGTCTGCTAAGGGCCCGTGAAGCACGCTTCACATCTGCTGATTACTCTCCTGTCAACTTCAAAACAGTCATCAATTAGAAGGAAAGGGCAGAGGGAGTCCAGATAAGACTGCGCTGCCTTTGAAGGCCCCCATGAGCTTTCCTGGGTAAGGGATCACTCTCTGATCATGATGCCTTTAGATGGGGCTCAAAGGCAGAACACTCATCTGGCACATGCGGGGCTCTGCTTCTAGTCTCTAACATTGCAAATAACCAAACCAAGCAATCCAGTAAAACCTATAAAACAGACACTATGCCTCATAGACCCACACTGTGGGACTCCAAGCATCAGCAGCTCCAAAGAATGAGCTTCTGCTTTGGCCTTCTCCCAACAACCACCTGTTTGTGCGTAGGAGAGGGCAGAGAACTTACTGGAAGGCTAGCTCTGTGAAGCTACTATCATTAACCACGCTTTGATTAATGAAAGTTTTTGAAAACCTTTAATCCTTTTGGAAGTAAGCCAACATCACAGTCAAGCTGTTCACTGAACTGACAATTAGGTCTGATCGGTTAGTGGGCCTGACAGAATTGTTTTCTGCCTTAATGCCCTATGCTAAGCACTGTGTTTGCCTCATGGGCAGCTTCTGAAGAACTGTGTGCAGGACTTGATCTTTGAAAGGCGACTCTAGCAGCTGATAGGCAGAGGTAAGGAGACCCAGGAGAGCACTTTAGGAGATCTCCAGCACTGGCCACAGTCCCAGAGCACTGTGGACTGTGGGGTCAGCTGGGGTTCTGTGTTCAATGCCTATGGAACTTTATAATGTGCAGGGAAGTGCAGTTGTGCCCACAGTGCATGTGTGAGGTGCACTCCAGGGCTGCTGTTACCTGGAGGATCCTTTCCATCTAGTCTGAGGAACTGGCTATTTTGGCAATTAATTTAAAGTGTTATCTCTCTGATCATTAGCGAACCAATGGAACCCTCTTCAGGAGACTGACTTGATTCCCTCCGTCTGCTTTTCACTTTTTAATCCATTCTTTGGAGTTACTCGAATATTAAGAGACCATCCAATAACTTTGTATGTTCAGTGCTTTTTGACAATTAAAATCCAGAATTTCTGTCTTAGGCATAGACCACTAAGAGTCAACAGACCAGCCTATCGCCACTCCTCCTCCACCTCGGCACTTAGGAAAGAGGTCTCCTTGTATTCTTTCTGTTGCCACTTCCTGATCCCCCGCTGTCCCAGGCAGCACACTTAATTTGACACTCCCATTTGCAACCCAAAATTTGTCTACACTTCAAAATAATCTGCCATCTTTGCTCTCCATAAATATGATGAGATAGCTCTTGTAATCTTCTGTGCCTTGTTGATGTCTTGTCCCAGTTATGTCCCGCTGTGTGGCGGAAAATTACACAGATCCACTGCAAATCATTTATCCATGTTACTTGGTTTTTATTTTTTAGTCACACAACAGGGTTGCCATGATCACTCCTTTTCCCTGTGTATGTGTATGTGCATGTGTATGTGTATGTGCTTGTGTATGTGTATGTGCATGTGTATGTGTATGTGTATGTGCTTGTGCATGTGTATGTGCTTGTGTATGTGTATGTGTATAACGTAGAGGCCAGAAACAGAAGTCAGGTGTCTTTCTTCAGTTGCTTTCCACCTTCTTTATTGAGACAATGTGGATCATTGAACCTGGAGCTCAGTGACTTGGCTGGATGGGCTGGCCAGTGAGCTCCAGGGATCTGCACACATTCACTCAACCTCCCTAAGCCCTAGCACCATGATTACAGATGAATGCCCCCATGCTTAGATTTTACTTGGATGCCAGCCATTAAAACTTGGGTCCACATGGTTGGACCATTGAGCCATTGAGTCCCTACTACGAATATATTTCTTAATATACATTGTATATATGATATGTAATTTTGTATATAATTCTTAATAGACAGATACAGATCATTCAGATATTTACATATATAAAGATGTGTTATTTAAATATATGTATATATTCATAGATAGGTGCAAATCAAATATTATTTGTAAAACAAAGTTTCAGAGTCATGTGATTAGTAAGTGTGTATCCTTCTAAACTGGATGAATATAAACACACATACACACACACACTCATGTTCTAAAATAACTTCTGTTCTCTATGTATGTACAAATTACATCGTTTTTACAAAAATAACATAACCAAATGTTACCTTAAAGGAACACATCACATGTAAAGGGGGAAACCTGATGCTTTATACTTCTTTGCACTGTTTGATCTATCTAAACACACATTTGTTGTTTTTTATATACCAAAATAAATGATTAAAAGACAAACAGGGGCTCAAGAGGTGGCTCAGTAGTTAAGAGCACTGCCTACTCTTGTAGAGGACCTGGGTTCAATTCCCAGCACCCACATGGTGGTTTATAATCAGTCATTTGTAATGCCAGTTCTGTGGACATGATGTTCTCTCCTAAGCTTTGAGGGCACTGCTTGGACATGCAGGCAAAACATCCATGTACATAAAATAAAAGGAATAATTTTAAGAGTTAAGTCTATTAACATCACTTTGAAATTCTAGCTTAATTGGAAGAGCCTGTTTGGCTTCCCACTCCGGCTCTGTGTTTATCTTTACTGTGCCATCCTGTCGCACTGCAATGTGATCGTTGCGATGATTATTATAATGATAACCATCGCAATCAGTACTGGGAAAACATAATTAAATAAAAACCCATCAACGGCTAAATTTTACATCGCCCGGCCTTCATATTTCCCTGCACGTGGCTCTCAGTGTTCATGGAAACTGCAAGCGATAGTGCACACAAGCTTTAGACAGTTTCCAGAACATTCTCACAATAGTCGACTTGGGGAAGCATATCTGGGTAAATGTATCAAACTGACAGGCAAAAGTAAAAATAAATAAAACCAACTGCAGGGAAGTGGGACTTCTCTTATCCTCTAAGACAGGAGTAAAACAGTGCTAAAGGGTGTATGCCTACGAGGAGAAACAAGTTTCCTAATGCACACATTCCAGTACTAGTGACACCACAGTGAACAGAATGGGAAAAACAAGACAAAACCCACTCACCTTTCTCTTGTAATGTTTTCTCGATGGCTTGGTGGCGGCAAGGAGAGTCTTCTGTATCATGATCAGATGTTGAAGGCAAGGAGGGTGAAGTGTCTCCCGAGACAGAGGAGAAAGGGTCCCTTTCTGGCTGCTGTGATCCTCCTGGAGACTCAGTCACGTGGTGGGATGAGAAGGCCCTAGGGCTCGTCACAGGGGTGAGGGGTGCGACACCACACTCTGGTTCTGGAGAAGAAACTCTCCAACCCTTGGGCAGAAGCGATTTGGTGACATGTGTGTGGTTATAGTGTCTGAGTGCTGGTGGTGTAAGAGGTTATAGAGCAAGTTATGCCTGAGCGTCAGGGCTGTGCCGCCGCTTCTCTGGGAAAGGAACTTTTATCTGTCGGCTTACCGCCGAGAATGCACAGCTCATAACTACTCACCAGACAAACAGTGCAACTAAAACAGGCACCTGAGGCATGTAGAAATGATTACTGAGATGTTCACCATTTTCCACTAGGTTAAAACAACAGCTGAATATCAAAGGCACCCCGGTGAAATACCGCGATGTGGATAATGCTTCTGTCTACCTTACCACATGGAGAAAAGCATTTTAATGACAACCATAGAGCAAATTGAATACAAAGTTAGAAGACAAAGACATAAACGGTTCCAGTTCCTTCCAAGTATGGTGCAGTTCAGTACAATAGCTATCCCGTTCAATAAATAAACCGGCAGACAATGCCACTCTGGGCAAGAATCTGACAGCCATTGAGGGCTCACCTTCCGCTCCAGGCTGTCCTCCCCATCCGTGGAGCTGACGCTGTCATAGAGCCGAGTCCTTGTGGGCCTCTGGCGCCTGTTCTTCACAGACAGCTGGGCCCGAGTTTTCAGCGCTTTCGAATCCAGGCGCTCTGTCTCTGGGACTGCTTCATTCAAGTCTAGGAAGAGGGTTGCAAAATGATTTGTGAGGCAAAATAGTGGAGAAGATGGGCAGAGACCACAGACACTGAAACCCGGCCTCTGGGTATCAATGACAAGGGGGACAGATGCCGATTTTTTCCAGCTTGTCTAGCACTCCACAGGTAACACCCAGAGAGAATAAAGCCTTTCGGCAACACACTATATAAAACAGAGGTTTGCACTTGCATATGGACACACATGTTAGGGCATTTGATGATCACAGTTGCCAAAGTCGAGTGTGGGTAACAGAAGGTGATCATGAACACAGAAATTCACTAATAGGCTGAGACACTCTGGTCTTGATTGACTGAATATCTAATTTATTTCCCTTTGAACTCTGTAAAAAAATAAACTAGAAGAGACATTATTTAATCCCAGCAAAGTTAAGTTAAACCCGTTTCCTTAGAACAAGATCTGGTTACACAAACAGACAACAGTTGAATTGCCCAGTGTGTGACTCATGGCCCTATGCATGGAGGAGAAGGAGAAGGACTTCATCTTCTAGCACTAGGTTCCAGGTTACATTCATTAGGTTCAAGGCTACATTTCAAGCCATTTGCTGATGCCTCTTTTCATTTCTTTTTCTGAATACTTTCTCTTCTCACTGAGAACTACATTAGCTTTCCACAGAAAAATGTTTACATCTCAACATAGAAGGGCTTCAAGGGAAGGGGATGGAGAGGCGCCCCAAAGCTGATAAGCAATTCTTGATCTTATACAGCACCCAGGTTCAATTTCTAGCATAGACAGGGGAGCTCACGATTATGTATAATTCCAGGTCCAGGGGATCTGATGCCCTCTTTTTACCTCCCCAGTCACCAGACACACATGTGGTGCACATACATATATGCAGGCAAAACATACACATATTTTTTTTTAAAACCTAAAAGTAAAATAAAATAGACTCCAAGAGAAAAAGACAAAGAGAGAGGGAAGGAGGGAATAGGCAAAGGAAAACGAACAGATAAAAACCATAGTAACAGCAGCTGAGCGTGGCAGAACCTGATTGCTATCCCAGCACTCCGGAGGCTAAGGTATGAACACCACCCTGAATTCAAAGCCATCATGCGTGAGTCTCCACAAGAAAACTCAAACCCAACAGAGGAGGAAAACTCGGTGGAAGGCGGGGAAGAATAAAAAGCGCTACCAAGAGCCTTCCGGTGGTGGTCCTCTTTGCAATTGAAAAGGATCTTAACATCTGTAATATTGTCAGGCAGATATGGGGGAAGAGATGTTTAGCTACGAGTATACCAGTTGAGGTAGCAGCGTATGAATATTGATGATTGGAATAAAGTCTTTATTTGAAGAGGAACTACTCTTTATACAGACACACTTGGCCATTTCCTGTAAATACAATCATTTGATGGTTAACCCCACCTCTTCTTTTCAGGACGGCAGTCATTAAACAAAGTCACCTTCAGGAAATTAAGTGGCCCTGCTTTTATATTATTAAAAATAAGCCTAATTCAGTTATAGAAAACTAATATACACCTGTACTAATAGAAAAGAATGTCTGCAACCATCATTAATTAGTACAGGCTATTTCTTTTTATAACATTATTTTAAGGATGTGCCCTAAACATCTCATAACACACAAACACAGAAGGACCTCGGGTGGATTCTCTCTTCTAACACTGAGCACGCAGCATAGCTCTAACACATAAGATTCAGCGTACCTTAGCCCAGGAGACAGATCGCCGAATGACAATATTTACAGAAGGTTGGACTTTTCATTTCCTATACTTGAGTGAGAACGAACCTTGGAGAAGTCAGACCACTCAGGTGAACATAAGGAATAACTAGATGTTTTCTAGTCAGCAGTCTCCCCTTTCACATGGCAAAGAGTTCATGAGTTGTGATCACTGGGAGAAAGTGAACCTTGCAATCTCTGTTTACATATAAAAGTGCAGAACACCACTCAGATGAAAGCAATAAGATAACGAAAAATAGCACAGTTCACGCACGGTTTCCATGTTTTCTGGAATCCATCTTTTTTGGATTGCATGTTCTGTAATGCAAAGCAGTGTCACACACGCTGCCACCTCCTTGTTCCCCATTACAGACCCATGAGACCACAGCAAGCAGGTTGCTTCCTCTCCTGAAACTCAGAAAATTGGAGTAGCTTGCCCTCCTCTACACAGCTAGCTGATGAGCTGCCTTGAGTGTCCTAGTGTTCTGTGTCCCGGGCTATTAGTTTTCCACCCCAACTTAGTTAGTGTTCAAAGTCAATACTGCAAGATTTTAATACCATAGACATGTGTTTCAAAATTCTAAAATTATTAGGAAATTCTCCAGCATTGACTCCATATGCTTATCTAAAGTGTGGACTAGGGGAGACTTGTTGAAGGCTATAAATAGATTCCTTCAGAGGGCTTTATGGTTTGATAACAACTTTGGTTAGTAGATGGCAAAAGATACTCAAAGAAGAGGCACATATCCTACCTGTGTAAATATGGCTCATTTGGCAATAGAATTCTCTCTTTTCAACACAGTGTAGCATCCTGCCTACAGGACTGCAGAAGCCACTCCATTGCTTGTAGTAAGCAAATGAAATGAAGGGGATGCAATGAGGAGATTCGAGAAGATTTAATTAATAGCAGGTCTAGAACTGAGACAGTAGAGACTGGGTCCCGTTACTCTGGTCTAGCCTGCCCGCTGCTGCTGCTAGACCATGCTTCAGCATCCCATCATCGTAAACAGCAGCTGCGCCCAGGAAGGATGCGCTTAGCTCAAGTCTAAAAGGCAGTGCTCATCCCTCACATGCGATCTTCTCCACTGTGCAAGTTAAGAATCACAGCACCACCACCCAGAAGAACCTTGGGATTCTGGTCAGCTCTACTCCCCATAAACCAAGACGGAGGCTCAAAGGTGGCCTCTCACTTCAGCACTAACTTGACTATACAGTTACTCTGCGAAGCTGCCTTGAGAGAACTCAGGTGCACAGGCCTCTGCTCCTTCTACAAGGTCACCCTTCCATCTGGAAGTGAGCTTCATGGGCAATCCTGTGCCTGGCACAAGCACTTCTCCTATTTTACTTTACGCTCTGTGCAGAAATAAGTGCCCAAGAGTGTGTAATGCTGCAAACTCCACAGAAGCATAGCTGATCAGGGAGAAGAAAAGCCTACGGGATTTTAGTTGGCTTTGTATGTATATATCCCAAGAATAAAATTCTGACCCTAAAAACTTAGCTGTCATTTGGGTGCTGGCAGAGTGGAGGGGAAGCTGGCTCCGTTTCTAAGTTATGTGCTGTGACATAGAAAGGCTTAGGTGGCCACGCTCCTCACTCCCTCCTAACAGATACCCTATTGCTATAGCAACACTGTTCCTCAGCCTTCGGCCTCAGCGCCCCTCCCCCTCCCTTTACTTTCTGAATCTTGTGTTGCTGTTCAGAAGACAGGAAAGTTGCTTTTTTCTCTCCTGTTTTCTGATTCATTCTTTCCTTCAGAGCCTCCATTTGTGAGGCGGAACACCACAAACACAAAGGCAGGTGCAGAAACAAAGGTGGAGCAGCCTTGAATGGATTGGTAAAGGTGGAGGGAAGCATTCAGAGACTCCCCAGGCAGGAGCTAAGGATGGAACTTTGAGTGGGTGGGACACGTACCTGCATCTCGAGATTGCTTTCAATACTGCTTTAAACTGGGTCCTTTAAAAGAACATAATGGATTCGATTATGGTTTTAGTAGCTGCCATGAAAGCGCTCTATGAAATTAGGATGTTATATGTCATGTAACACAGACCAGCTCTGCACAGCGCTGCTGTGAGTCATTCGGTGTTTTCCACTGCACTGACGTTGTTTTTGACGTAAATGGAATGCTGCTGGGGGATCAGACCCAGGCAGCAGGGAGAGCAGGAACGGAGATGAATCACAATGGGGTCCATTTTCCTGTGCGCTGAACCCCTCAGAACACAGTTCTACCTGGCTTCTGCTATTGTCAATGGAAATGCTGGGCATAATGAGGCACTTGGTGGCATTTTGAAACTTAAATGGTATCTGCATATTATCCACAGTCACTGCAAATTCATAAAAGATGGACCCTTTGGGACTTGGGGGCCGATGCACATTGCATTCAGGTGGTAGGTTTAAGCATCTGACAGAGGCGGTGTGAGCTAGGCACTATGTGAGCAGACCTACAGCTCCAATCCAGAATGAGCTGCCATGACATCAAATTGGGCAATTTACCTCACCTCTCAGAGGTCCCAGAGGATCTTCCACTGCAAAATGGGAATGGTAATGACACAATAAAATCACTGCATTGTTATGAAGACTGAATGCATTAACAGACCTCCAAGTGCTTAGCAGAGTGACTGACACATAATGACCACCCCATCGCGTTGTTATTTACTGACTGTGAACAGATTAGTAAGAATAGAACAAGTTATAGAATAACATGTACATTCACTTAAAATATTTAGAAACTGGTATCAGACATATTTCCTAGTAGTCAAATATGTACAATTACATAGGGAAATTGAACGGCATACTTCTGACTAGACTCTGCGGTCAGGACATGCGCGTCACAGTACTTTAATGCGCACACATGCTACAGACTTTGTCTTCGGCACTTGTTTTGTGTAATTTCTTGGACTTACGTGTTTGTGTAGTTAAAATTAAGGAGTAAAAAACACACATTTCTTATTTTTCACTTGGAGCAGCTTAGTTCCACTCTAGTTTGGTTAGCCCTGCTGTTTCCAGAGGTCGATATAGGAATGTTCCCGACTTCTGCCTCTCATATCGAGAACCCCTGGTTCTTCACATGGTGATACCGTCTAAGCACGTTTACTCAGTATTGTGTGAGATGTACTGAGTCAACTATCATATCTAGAGTTACAGATGCTATTGTTCTGATGATAGCATTCGGTTAGGAACCTACTTACAGGTAACTTCCTCCTGGACACTGGGGACAGGTGCTAGTGTCTTTTTCTGTTATTTAAATATAAAGCTAAGAAACATATCCCAAGTCATATTTATGAAATATTCTAGGATAAAAATGGTTGCCTAATCTCATCTATCTATCTATCTATCTATCTATCTATCTATCTATCTATCTATCTATCCATCCACACACACACACACATCCATCCAATTGCTGAAAGAATATGTAGAAATTCCTTCTCATGTCCATACTCACAAATATAATTCAAACCAGAATGGAATTGGGAGTGGATTTAGCTGTTTGTGTGAGTGCAGGACTTTCTGTGTGTAGCTGAAAGCTGACTTAAGATGAAGCTCCATGCATAGAATAGGCCGACAGAAACTCGGGGAATAAGAAAGATAAAGAATTTAGCTTTAGATTTTAGGGAAACTCATTTACACACCTCAGGATTCCTTCATTATAATCAATCTACCAATTCTGATAGAAAAGAGATTTTGCAAAGACTAAATTCTAGGGAAATGCAAAAGAAATCAAATGACAAATTGGCTGGGTAGAATCGTGAGGCTGCCCCCGAGCCGGGCTTGGGGAGAAGGGAGAGAGAATTTAGATCTTAAGGCTTCATAGGAAGTAAAGCCTGGTCCCTTAGATGGGCATTGTTTACCTACTGGGGAGGTTTGGTTCAACTGTGGGACGACCTAGCTATAGGCAGCATTAGAAAACCTGGAGTAATGACTTGGTGACACACACCTTTAAAACCCCAGGCACAGGCAGGCAGATCTCTGTGTTGTCCAGGCCAGTTTTAGAAAAAGGAAAAGGAAAAACAGCTAACTCGAAGTTAGGATGCTTATACTACCTGCAAGAGTTGGTAACGGTTTTCCTAAGTACTCAGAGGACTGTTGGACTCCTAATAATAGTCTTTAACAGAAACCCAAACACAGATGCAATTGTAAGTGCTCGTAGTTCTTTAATTAGCTAAGCTTATCAATAGGAGACATGACTTAAATATTCATTCATAGTGACTTGCAAGCAAACTTTTAAAAATATTTGGCTTTTTTTTTCTGTTTTGGTGTTTAAAACTACTGAGAAAAAAGAAAACAACCAATCAAACAAACCCCTCACAAACAAACAGACAACAATTCTAAGGCTGCTACAGTTCCTGTACAAGAACTTATTTCCCATAGATAATGGGCATAATTACCATGCAAATTATGCACAATATTTTATATCTGGCTTAAAGGAGAACTTAACCATAACTTTTGGTTAGTATCATACTGTAAGTATGTTTCAGAACTATACATAGATCTGAGTTCACTGGTTCTAACTCCAGAGGGCTAAGTCTGTGAGTAGAGTACACAGCTGTTAGATTTTTCTAAGTGGAATTTTTAGGATGCCCCACTCTAACGTTGATAAGCTGAACAGAAGCAAGAGCAGCCAACATTTGTCTACAAAACCCACAGCATCTTTCTACTCTTGGATTCCCACCACAACCGCCCATCCTATTCTTACAGTCCATCCTAACCTTAGCATACCAGGCAGTCTCCTAATGACCAACTCCCCCATAGAAATCTAATGGCTTTCATTGGGAGTCAGACCATATGCCTAAACAAAAGAAATATTTGGAAGATATATTCTCCGTAAAGTTCTCTTAGAAAGGAAATTAACCATATTTGGGTTAAAATGATCTTTACTTTCAGAAGTCAAATAAAATTGAAAATCCAAAGCAAAATTTACACATAACACCTTTTTTTCTAAAATGAAGAGAAGATGACCAAAAGTTTATTCTAACAGAGTGATGCATCTTTCTGCTAAGCCAGCTTTTGGTATACTATGATTCCAATGTCTGTCTCAATAAAGCCAGGGGTCTGGAGACTTCCATGAATTTATAAAAACAGAACAAGAAATGAGAACCAAAGAAAGCTACCATTCACAAGTCTACATCTCCCATCCATCTGTAACGGCTC
This sequence comes from Rattus rattus, assembly GCF_011064425.1. Taxonomy (NCBI): domain Eukaryota; kingdom Metazoa; phylum Chordata; class Mammalia; order Rodentia; family Muridae; genus Rattus; species Rattus rattus. Next base: position 133,464,795 of record NC_046159.1, read on the forward strand.
ACCTGCAGAGATTCAAGCCTCACATCACCTACCTAGACAATGTCGGTGCTTTGTGGTTTTGAGGAAAAGGACTAATTAATTTTACTTTAATTATTTACCACAGAGATAGTCAATAAATATTGATTCCTAATTCATTTGCCTTGTTCATTAAATTTTTCCATAGTGATTTACCAGGAATGTTTACTCTTTAATTAATGAGATTCAGTAGCATTTCAGTCAAAATATTTGTTGAGGAGTAAAGAAGATTAAAACTATTTATTTAGAAAAATGATAACTATGAAAGTTTATCAGATTGTTGTATGTCCTTATGCGTGACTATAAAGCAAGTTTGATTCTACTCCAGGATTTGTTCTGCCCCACTTTTGAACTAAGCAATGAGACAGTAATGAACGACTACGTCACTGCCTTGCATCTAATGTTCTTACATGAGACATTCTTTTAAAATTTGTTTGATTTATTTGCTTACTTCTTTGTGTGGGAGGGGGAAGAGTGCATGTGCCAGTGTGTAAGTGTGTTAGTGTGTGAGTGTGTGAGTGTGTGAGTGTGTGGAAATAGAGGACTGCTGGTTCCCTCCTTCCACCATGTGTGTCCCAGAAACCAAAGTCACCTTGTCAGGATTGGTAGGAAGCACCTTTACTAGTTTAGCCACCATGCTGGATGTTCTGTGAGACAGACTGATAAAGGAGTGTAAGGATTCCCTTTCATTTTAAAGACTCCCATTTAATGAATTCTATCTCTATTTGTGTCTTTAACCTTAGTTTAAAATTCTGGCCCCCAATGCTGAAGGTGAATGCTTAATGAACTCTCAAACTCAACAGGAAATAAAATATAGATGTCACAGAAAAGGTCTCACCTGGTTTCAAACACAGGTGTCTGAAGAGTTACGCAATTGAGGCTCAAGAGAAAGGGGGTGAAGAAATGAAGAAACATTTCCCATAGGAGTCCAGTGACCTTGGGAACCTCCTTATTGTTTGAAATGACTGATAATGGAATCCTCTCTTCTTTTTTCTATTCAGCTTCTAGTGGCTTTTTGTTGTTGTTATTATTACAATTCTTTAATCTTTTTTTTTTTTTTTACAGTCTAGTCATTATCACCACTCCAGGTCTGCCCTCCTACCATTCCTTACCCCATTCTCCCTCCTCCCCTCTCTCCAAGAAGATGTCCCCACCCCCCAACCACTCCCCATACCCACCAGACCTCCCCACTCCCTGGGGCCTCAAGGCTCTCGAGGGTTAGGTGCTCTGCTCAGCAGTCCTCTACTTATATGTGTTGGGGGCCTCATATCAGCTCATGTATTCTGCCTGGTTGGTGGCTCAGTGTCTGAGAGATACCCTTCGTCACCTTGCACAAAGCTCAAGTCCAAGTGGATGAAGGACATCAACATAAAACCAGATACACTAAATCTACTAGAAGAGAACGTTAGAAAGAGCCTTGAACTCATTGGCAAAGCTGGGGGATGGGGAGGATTCCAGAACAGAACTCCAATGGCTCAGGTTCTAAGATCAAGAATTAATAAATGGGACCTCATGAAACGAAAAGTTTCTGTAAGGCAAAGGACATAGTCAGTAGACAAATCGGCATCCTATGGATTGGGAAAAAACTTCACTGACAGCCCACATCTGATAGAGGGCTAATATCCAAAATATATAAAGAATTCCAGAAGCTAACCTCCAAAACTCAAACAAGCTAATCAAAAAACGGGGAGTAGAACTAAACCGCGAATTCACAGCAGAGCAATCTGGAATGACTAAGAAGCACTTAAAGAAATGTTCAGCGTCTTTAGTCATCAGGGAAATGAAAATCAAAACAACCCTGAGTTCTACCGTACACCAATCAGAATGGCTAAGATCAAAACCTCAGGTGATAGATGCTGGTGAGGATGTAGAGAAAGAGGAACACTCCTCCATTGCTGGTGGGTTTGCAAAATGGTACACCCACTCTGGAAATCAATCAGGAGGTTCCTCAGAAAAGTGGAAATAGATCTACATCAGCTATAGTACTCTTTGACATATACCCAAAAGATGCTTCACAATGCTACAGAGGTACATGATCCACTATGTTCAGAAAGGCCTTATTTATATTAGCCAGAAGCTGGAAATAATCCAGATATCCACAATGGAAAAATGGATACAGAAAATGTGCTTCATTTACACAGTGGAATATTACTCAGCTTTTAAGAATGAAGACATCCTGTGTTTTGCAGGCAAACAGATAGAACTAGAAAATATCATCCTAAGTGAGATAACTCAGACCCTAAAGACATGCATGGTATATACTCACTAATAGGTGGACATTAGCCAAAAAAGTGCAGAATACCCAGGATACAATCCACAGAACTCTCTTCTTACTAAATCTTAAACTCATGTTAAGACTGAATTCGTGTGTGTGTGTGTGTGTGTGTGTGTGTGTGTGTGTGTGTGTGTGGTTTCTCTCCTTTCCAGTTTCCAGTTATTTTGCTTGAAAAATATTCTTTTTTCTGTTTGTTTTGTGTCTTATGCTTTTAGATAGGTTCTTATGTATTCCAAGATAAATTGCTTGAAAAAAATTAATCTACTACATCCCTTGTTAAATTCTTGTAACTCATAAACTTCTGAGTTTTTTTTTAATGTATTCAATTAAAACCAAAAAAAGAGTAAAAAATGAGTAAAAGTGACAATGACAATAACCACCATCTGGTAGGGTGTGACGGGGAGGAGGTGAGGTGTACTTCATCACAACAGAGCATTCTTCCATTAAACTCACAAACACTCAGTTTAGATATCAGGACACTCCCCTTCATCTTCTTTCCATCTGCTCACTTCACTTGCTTCCTCTGTTATTACTTTCTAGAACCACCGGGCCAAGAGTAGAGAGAGGGAATAACAGTGTTTGTAACTGAGCAAGTTTGAGCACATGTTTAACTTTAAAGGGAACTCCTGATCGCAGCATTTACTATTATAGGAGGTTTGATAGAAATGTTTGTTAGTCTCATGGTATCAAGTTAAGGAAGTTTCTTCATAGTTCTAATTGGATAAAAAATTATATATTGGATAGATATTAACTGCCCATCTTCATCTATTGAAATAATTATATTCATTTTTCTTTTAGCTAATATGTAGAATATGAATTTTTTTGTTAAACCAACTTTGTGTTCTTTGCATAGGAGTAAATAATATTTTAAATTATATTTCTGAAATTAGCTGATTAATATTAATGTGAAATATTTAACCATTCCTAGATCAAGTGGGTTTTCAAGGCCTGAGTCCTGAGATCATTTTTGAGTCATCCTCCTTCTGAAGTGCATCTGTTAGAAAAAATTCAAGGGACACATTGGTTACAAAATGCTCAGATTTGGCTTGTTTGTAATAACTTTTTCCTTATTTTGTGTTTTATCCATTTATTCTTTTGAGACAATTTTTGCTGGGTAGCTCAGGCCAGTCACAAACATGTGGTCCTGTAACTTTTGCCTCCTGAGAGCTGGGCTGCAGTTTCCAAACTTTTTTCTTACTCTAAGCGACACTCTTGCTGACGGGTGACAGGTGGACAGCTTATTTTATCTCCATGTTAAGTTTTTGTCTGGACATCTTCTGTTCAGCTGCTATCAGGTTTGACTGCAATCTTTTTTTTTTTTATTTGCTTGTTTGTTTGTGAATTGTATTTTTATTATTCTGCTTAGAAATATTTAGACTTTTAAATTACCTGCTCTTTAACATGTCCATCCTGCTTTTGGAAACCTATCTACATATTATTAGAGTAAACAAAGGACCACCACATCTGAGAGTGAACAGTGGTGTCATTATTGAGAAATCCTAACTCACTGTCATGTTTCTTCACCCTAAACTCTTGCTTTCTTAAACATGGGCTTTCCTTGTTTCTAGACCAAGCTGGTTATAAATGATCTAAGACAAATGCTGATTATAAAACTTCGTGTAACCCTCATCCACGCCACCCGGTCCTTGGTTTGAGAAGATACAATTTGTACTCAGATACATTTCAGAAAGCTAATAAAGTTCCAAGAGAGAAAGAACAGGTAATCAATTGGGATTCTTATGTTGTGGTTTTCCCTGAAGTTATCTGTATTTTGATGCTAATTCCACTGCCCCAAGGACAGCTGCCTAGTCACGTACTGAGGAATCAGGTGACTTCACCAGAGCCTCCCCATTGAATTTGTAACCGTACTGGTGAGGGGCAGGTACAGGATAGAAGGAGGCCTGTCATTGGAGGAGAAGGAAGGATGGGCAGGAGAGAAGTTTGAAGGAAGAGGAGGAGACTAGAGGAGAGGAAGAGACTGAGAGAGGGGAGAAGCCATGGCAGGTGATGTTAAGATTCTGCTCTGTGTATTTACAGGTTGCTATGAATGTTCCTAAGGGATGGATGATACCGGGCTTTGTATGTTTAAGTGGGCAGTTATATCTTACCAATTGGGTCAAAGATTGTTGTGTTGTGTGTTCTTTTATGTGGGGGTTTGAGTGTAGGAAAGTGCGGCTGGGATGTGTTTCTGCCAAGATATCTAGCAGATATCATGGGGCACCGAGGTGTAGACCCAGCGGGGTAAAAGAACCGATACCTTTTTATTTTTATATTTTTACAACAACATTCTTATACTTACAGGGTACTGTGAAAAATGAGAAAACAAATAAACAAACAAAACCCCCTGTCGCCTCAGGTCCCAGGCCTCCAAGACAGGAGGATCACAAGTCTGAGCGGTCTAGGTTACACAGTGAGATCCTGTCTCAAAACAAAAGTGATAAACAACTATAAAAAATTAAAAGGAGTGAAGACTTTTTATGAGAGCCAATTCTTTGTCACAGTTGCCACTGAGTCAACTGTGTGAACCCAGACGGAGGCTGGGACAATCCTTACTCTGCCAGCCCTCCCCGTCAGCTCCCAGGTTCTTTACAAACCAGGATTTGTCTTGTTTTGTTCTGATCTCAGGAAGCTGATACAATCAATTGAGCGATGGTTTACAATTGTTTCCCTCCAGCATCACCATTGTTGGAGCTTGTGAGCTTGAGTACACACAAGGTATAGAATATGTGTAATGCTGGCACTTCTTTTGACTAGGTCTTTGTCACATTTCATTATTTAATGATATTTCTAGAAACTTCGAGGTAATAATGCAGTTAAAGAGAACTTTCAGCCTTAGAGCTACACAGGGAGTACTGTGAATGCTCCAGGAAGTGTCTGTTGTCCACACTACCACAGTGGTGGCTAGGGCTAAGTCCAGCTGGAGTTGGGGACTACACCTAGTACTTAACTCAATTGATTTATGTAATTCTTATATCAGCATGGTACATTTTATTCTTTCATGGTTTTGCTACTTTCGGAATATAAGGTACTTCAACAGATGGAAGCTGGTGCAACTAAAGGAACAAACTGATTGTGTGACTCTTGGTGTGCACGTCTGCATGTGTCTGTGTGTGAAGGTCGGAGGTGAATGTCGAGTGTCTTTCTGGACTATCTGTTACGTTGTTGTTTGAGACAGAGTCTCTCACAGAGCCTGAGCTCATTCATTCGTCTGAAATGGCGAATGATCTCCAGGGATTTGCCTATCTTCCTTGGCTCCAAGTACTGGGGTTACAGATGGGTCAACATTCCCAGATTTTTACCCAAGCCAGGATCTCATGTTTGGGTAGCAATTACTCTAAGCCACAGAGCCATTTCCCCAACATCAAGTATGAAGTACTTTATGGAACCCTCCATATTTACACTATGCAGAAGAAATGATTCGGGGTTTCCTAACCATGAATCTGCTACTGAGTAGGTAACAGTGAGAAATGTTTGGCAGCGATGCCCATCCCTTACAGGGACCTTTGAATTACTTTCCATCACCATAGGCACCTCAGTTCCTGTTAAACCTCAAACGCAGTTCTTCATTCTTATTGGAAGCATCAATTAGGAAACAAGGTCATTTTTATTTTAGGCACCTTTCTCTCAATTCCCTCTTTACCCTTCAGATATGTATATGGTGTCTTAAGTTCTACATATGTCTCTTCCTTTCCCATGTTTAATTTCATCCATCCCACAAATTATATTTCTTGTTACATATTTGACAAGTCTTAGCTCTTTCTTTCTACCCAGTGGCCACCTTTCCTTTTACAAGTTTGGGCCACTTAAGTCATGCCTGGAAACAGATAGATATATAATGTTAATATGACTTTAAATGACATCACACTTACTCCTGATCCCTTTTATTACAGCAACAATCAATTACCTGCATAGGTACCTCCCTCCTTTCCATCCAAGGCTTTCTCTCAGTAGGCTTATGGAGCATGCATAAGCCTTCTCTAAGAAATCAGACTCTAAATATGTGAAGCTGAAACAGGGTCATCATAAGAACCATGACCTATAAAGTAGACGCTCAGCAAGAGTTTAACCTCATATTCTACTGATGAGAGAACATAGGAGCATAGCCATTAATGCCACTGATGCCACGGAGGCCATGGATGCCACAGTGTCACTGACACCGCTGACATCGCAGGGTCTAGGGAGCAAGGTAAACAACTCATATAGACCAGTGTGACTGAAATACTACGCAATTATAGTATGGAAACATCATAGTTTTCACAGATGGAAAATAATATTTGACAAGTATATGGTCTAAAATAGAGGGGATTTGAGATCTGTTAAAGCTCTTAATTAAAAAATTATTGGAACACACCTGAGAGCACAGGTGAGACCACCAGTTCTGTTCACATTCCTGGCCCAAGAGGGAACTTCCAAGGAACGGCCTGGAACAGGATCATTCCAGTTTCCATATGCGCTTGAAGCTGACCCTGTGCCACAGCTCTCCCTACCCAAATCCTCCTGGAAAAGACCTGATCTCCCAGGGGTGGTGACACACCTGAGAGCAAAGGTAAGACCCCCATTTCTGCTCCAAGTGACCTGTCTGGAGCCCTCAGGACACAAGAACTGAAGATCTGCCTGGGACAGGATAGTTCTGGTTTTTATCTGCACTTGGAGCTGACCCTGTGCCTCAGCTTTCCCTACCCAAATTCTGCCTGGAGAGAGCTGGTTTCCCAGGAGTGCTGACACTCAGGCTTACAGGAGGGACAAGCCATAGACAGAGACAGCAAGACGAGCCAACAGCAGAGATAACCAAATGATGAGAGGCAAGTGCAAGAACCAAATCAACAGAAACCAAGACTGCTTGGCATCATCAGAACTCAGTTTTCCCACCACAGCAAGTCCTGGACAATCCAACACACAGGAAAAGCAAGATTCTGATTTAAAATTGCATCTCATGATGATGATAGAGGAATTAAGAAGGATATAAATAACTCCCTTAAAGAAATACAGGACAACACAGGTAACAAACAAATGAAAAAAAACCATCCAGGATCTAAAAATGGAAATAGAAACAATAAAAAAATCATAAAGGGAGACAACCCTGAAGATAGAAGACCTAGTGAAGAGATCAGGAGTAATAGATGCAAGCATCACCAACAGAATACAAGAGATAGAGGAGAGAACCTCAGGGGCAGAGGACACCATAGAAAACATCGACACAACAGTCAAAGAAAATGCAAAATGCGAAAAGCTCCTAACTCACACCATCCAGGAAATCGAGGACACAATGAGAAGATCAAACCTAAGGATAATAGGTATTGAAAAGAGCGAAGATTCCCAACTTAAAGGGCCAGTAAATATCTTCAATAAAATTATAGAGCAAAACTTCTCTAACCTAAAGAAAGAGATGCCCATAAACATACAAGAAGCCTACACAATTCCAAATAGATTGGACCAGAAAAGAAACTCCTCCCGTCACATAATAGTCAAAACACCAAATGCACAAAACAAAGAAAGAATATTAAAAAGCAGTAAGGGGGGTTGGGGATTTAGCTCAGTGGTAGAGCGCTTGCCTAGGAAGCGCAAGGCCCTGGGTTCAGTCCCCAGCTCCGAAAAAAAGAACCAAAAAAAAAAAAAAAAAAAAAGTAAGGGAAAAGGTCAAGTAACATATAAAGGCAGACCTATCAGAATTACACCAGAGACTATGAAAGCCAGATGATTCTGGGCAGATTTCATATAGACACTAAGAGAACACAAATGCCCGCCTAGGCTACTATATCCAGCAAAACTCTCAATTACCATAGATGGAGAAACCAAGATATTCCATGACAAAACCAAATTTATACAAAATCTTTCTACAAATCCAGACCTACAAAGGATACTAGATGGAAACTCCAACACAAAGAGGGAAACTACACCCTAGAAAAAGCAAGAAAATAAGATAGCCCCACAAACATAATTCCACCTCTAATAACAAAAATAACAGGAAGCACCAATCACTATTCTTTAATATCTCTTAACATCAGTGGACTCAATTCCCCAAATAAAAAGACATAAACTAACAGACTTGATATGTAAACAGGACCCAGCATTTTGCTGCATACAGAGAACATACATCAGTGATAAAGACAGACACTGTATCAGAGTAAAAGGCTGGAAAAAATTTTCTAAGCAAATGGTCCCAAGAAACAAGTTAGAGTAGCAATTCTAATATGTAATAAAATTGACATTCAACCAAAAGTTATCAAAAAAGATAAGGAAGAACACTTCATACCCATCAAAGGAAAAATCTAACAAAATGAACTCTCAATTCTAAACATCTATGCTGCAAATGCAAGGGGCACCCACATTCATAAAAGAAATTCTACTAAAGCTCAAAACACACATTGTACTTCATAGGTAATAGTGGGAAACTTCAACACTTTACTCTCAACAAATGGATTTTATATATATATATACATATATATATGTATACATGTGTATATATGTGTGTGTATATATGTATATACATATATGTATGCATATATACACACATATACACACATATACACATATATACACATTTATATATATATATATACACACACACATATATATATATACATATATATATATATATATATAGAGAGAGAGAGAGAGAGAGAGAACATTTCATCCAAAACCAAAAGAATATAGCTTCTTCTCAGCAACTCATTGTACCTTCTCCAAAATTGACCATATAATAGGTCACAAAACAGGCCTCAACAGATACAAGAAGATTGAAATAATTCCATGCATCCTATCAGATCAGTAAGGGATACGGCTGGTTTTCAATAACATCAAAAAGAACAGAAAGCCCACATATACATGGAAGCTGAACAATGCTCTACATAATGATAACTTGGCCAAAATAAGGAAATTAAAGACTTTTAGAATTTGATGAAAATGAAGGCACAACATACCCAAACTTATGGGACACAATGAAAGTGCTAAGAGGAAAATTCATAGCTCTGAGTACCTCCAAAAGTAACTGGAGAGAGCATACACTAGCAGCTTGACAGCACATCTGAAAGCTCTAGAACAAAAGGGAAGCAAATACACCCAAGAGGAGTAGACAGCAGAAAATAATCAAACTCAGGGCTGAAATCAATCAAGTAAAAACAAAAAGAACTATACAAAGAATCAACAGGACCAGGAGCTGGTTCTTTGAGAAAATCAACAAGATAGGTAAATTAACAAAATCAGAAATGAAAAGGGAGACATAACAACAGAAACAGAAGAAATCTAAAGAATTATCATATCCTACTGCAAAAGCTTAGACTTAACAAAACTGGAAAATCTGGATGAAATGGACAATTTTTTAGACAGATACCAGGTACCAAAGTTAAATTAGGATCAGATAAACCATCTAAACAGTCCCACAAACCCTAAAGAAATAGAAGCAGTCTTTAAAAGTCTCCCAACCAAAAAAAGCCCAGGACCAAATGGGATTAGTGTAGAATTCTATCAGACCTTCAAAGAAGACCTAAGACCAATACTCTTTAAACTATTCCACAAAATAGAAACATAAGGAACACTACCCAATTCTTTCTATGAAGCCACAATTATGCTTATACCTAAACCACAGAAAGACCCCACAAAGAAAGAGAACTTCAGACCAATTTCCCTTATGAATATCAATGCAAAATTACTCAATAAAATTCTCGCAAACTGAATCCAAGAACACATCAAAACGATCTTCCATCATGATGGTAGGCTACATCCCAGGTATGTAGCGATGGTTCAATATATGGAAATCCGTCAACGTAATCCACCACATAAACTCAAAGGAAAAGAAAACCTCCTGATTATCTCATTAGATGCTGAAAAAGCATTTGACAAAATTCAACACCCCTTCATAGTAAAAGTCTTGGAAAGATCAGAAATTCAAGGCCCATACCTCAACATAGTAAAAGCCATATACAGCAAACCAATAGCCAACAACAAACTAAGTAGAGAGAAACTTAAAGCAATCCCACTAAAATCAGGGGCTAGACAAGGCTGTCACTCTTTCCCTACCTACTCAATATAGTACTTTAGGTTCTAGCCAGAGCAATCAGACAACAAAAGTCAAAGGGATACAAATTGGAAAGGAAGAATTCAAAATATCACTATTTGCAGATGATATGACAGTATACTTAAGTTAACTCAAAAGTTCCACCAGAGAACTCCTAAACCTGATAAACAACTTCAGGAAAGTGGCTGAATATAAAATTATTTCAAACCAATCAGTAGCCTTTCTCTACTTGAAGGATAAAGGAGCTGAGAAATAAATTAGGGAAATTACACCCTTCACAATAGTCACAAATAATATAAAATATTGGTTGACTTTAACCGACCAAGTGAAAGATTTGAACAAGAACTTCAAGTTTGTGAAGAAAGAAATCGAAGAAGATCTCAGAAGATGGAAAGATCTCCCATGCTCATAGATTATCAGGATTAATATAGTAAAACTGGCCAAATTGCAAAAAGATTCAATGCAATCCCCATCAAAATTCCAACTTAATTCTTCATAGAATTAGAAAGAGCAATTCTCAAATTCATTTGGAAAAACCAAAAACCCAGAATAGTGAAAAGTATTCTCAATAATAAAAAAACATCTGGAGGAATCTCCATCACTGACCTCAAGCTGTACTAGAAAGCAATAGTGATTTAAAAAAAACTGCATGGTATTGGTACAGAGAGAAACAAATAAGTGGAATAGAATTGAAGACCCAGAAATGAACCCACATACCTCTGGTCACAAAGGAGCTATAACCATCCAATGGAAAAAAAGACAGCCTTTTCAGTAAATGGTGCTGATTCAACTGATGGTTAGCATGTAAAAGAATGCATATTGATCCATTCTTATCTCCCTGTATAAAGTTCAATTCCAAGTAGATCAAGGACCTCCACATAAAACCAGATACACTGAAACTAATAGAAGAAAAAGTGAGGAAGAGCCTCAAAAACATGGGCACTGGGGAAAATTTCCAGAACAAAACACCAATGGCTTATGCTTTAACATCAAAAGTCGACAAATTGGACCTCATAAAATTGCAAAGCTTCTTTAAGGCAAAGGACACTTGTCAATAGGACAAAAGGGCAACCAATAGATTGGGAAAAGATCTTTACCAATCCTACATCCGATAGAGGGCTAATATCCAATATATATAAAGAACTCAAGAAGTTAGACTCCAGAGAATCAAATAACTGTATTAAAAATGGGGTACACAATTAGATAAGATGCATGAAGCAAAGAAGTGCAGGCCGACAGGAACCGGATGTAGATCTCTCCTGAGAGACACACTCAGAATACAGCAAATATATAGGCGAATTACAGCAGCAAACCACTGAACTGAGAATAGGACCCCCATTGAAGGAATCAGAGAAAGGACTGGAAGAGCTTGAAGGGGCTCAAGACCCCATATGAACAACAATGCCAACCAACCAGAGCTTCCAGGGACTAAGCCACTACCTAAAGACTATACATGGACTGACCCTGGGCTCCAACCTCATAGGTAGCAATGAATAGCCTAGTAAGAGCACCAGTGGAAGAGGAAGCCCTTGGTCCTGCCAAGGCTGTACCCCCAGTGAACGTGTTTGTTGTGGGGAGGGTGGTAATGGGGGAAGGATGGGGAGGGGAACACCACCCATATAGAAGGGGAGGGGGAAGGGTTAGGGGGATGTTGACCCGGAAACCGGGAAAGGGAATAACAATCGAAATGTAAATAAGAAATACTCAAATTAATAAAGATAAAAAAATGGGGTACAGAGCTAAACAAAGAATTCTCACCTGAGGAATACTGAATGGCTGAGAAGCACCTAAAGAAATGTTCAATATCCTTAGTCATCAGGGAAATGCAAATCAAAACTACTCTGAGATTCCACCTCACACCAGTCAGAATGGCTAAGATCAAAAACTCAGGTGACAGCAGATGCTGGGGAGGATGTGGAGAAAGAGGAACAGATCTCTATTGTTGTTGGAATTCAAGCTAGTTGATATATCCACTCTGCAAATCAGTCTGGCGGTTTCTCAGAAAATTGTACAAAGTACTATCTGAAGACCCAGCTATACCACTCCTGGGCATATACCCAAAAGACACTCCAACATGTAATAAGGACACATGTACTATGTCATGGTAGCTATATTTATAATAGCCAGAAACTGGAAACAGCTCAGATGTTTCTCAACAGAGAAATGGATACAGAAAATGTGGTATATTTATACAATGGAATACTACTCAGCTATTAAAAAGCAATAACTTCATGAAATTCACAGGAAATGGATAGATCTAGAAAATATCATCCTGAGTGAGGTAACTCAGTCACAAAAGAACACACATGGCATGTACTCACTGATAAGTGGATATTAGGCAAAGAGCTTGGAATACACATGATACAACTCAAGGACCACACGAAGGTCAAGAGGAAAGAAGACCAAAGAGTGGATCCTTCAGGCTACTTAGAAGGGGGAACAAAATAATCAAGGGAAGTAAAGGGTGGGGGGGACTTGGGAGGAAGAGAGGAGGATGTAGGAATAAGAGGGGAGGGATCAGGTATAGGGGAGACGGGGGAGATGTACAGAGGGTCAGGAAATTGAACAGAGGTGTGTAGCAATGGAAGATGGGGAACTGGGGGCAGCAATCAGAAAGTCCCGGATGCCAGGAAAGCAAGAGCCTCCCAGGACCCTACAGGGAAGACATTAGCTGATATGCCCCACAAAGGGGAGGGAGAACCTGTCAAGAGCATATCCACAGGTTAGGCTTGGCCCCCTGGGTGAGGGATGGGGTCAACTACCCATTTCCAAAAGTTTGACACAGAATTGCTCATGTCTAAAGGAAATACAGGGACAAAGAGTGGAGCAGAGACTGCCCTACCTAGTGATCCATCCCACATGCAGACACCAAACCCAGATATGGCTGAAGCCAAGAAGTGCTTTCTGACAGGAGCCTGATACAGCTATCTCCTGAGAGGCTCTGCCAGATCCTGACCAACACAGATGTGGATGCTGGAAGCCAACCATGGGACTGAGCACACGGACCCCAGTGAGGAGTTAGGGGAAGGACTGAAGGAGCTGAAGGGGTTTGCAACCCCATGGGAAGAACAACAACATCAATCAAACAAATGCCCCAGAGCTTCCATGGACTAAACCACCAACCAAAGAGTACACATGGATCAACACATGGCTCCAGGTGCATATGTAGCAGGGGGTGGCCTTATCTGGCATGATGGGAGGGGAGACCATTGGTCCTGTGAAGGCTTGAAGCCCTAGTGTAGAGAAATGCTAGTGCAGTGAGGTGGGAGTAGGTGGGTGGGGAGAACCCTCAGGGTAAGGGGGGGGACTATGATAGGAGTTTTGAAAAGGGGAAATCGGGAAAGGGAATAAAATTTAAAGTGTAAATAAATAAAATATCCAATTTTAAAAATTATTAAATTTGTTTTCTATAGTTATGTTAAATTAAATAATTAAATATAAACATAAATACAAATTTTGAAATATATTAAATAATGAATTTGTATGCTTAATTTTAGACTTATAAAATTTTAATTCATTTAAATGTTATTTATTTATTTATTTAAATTATTTAATCACTGTGTCCCTCTGGCTGGCCTGGGACTTGCTATGTAGACTACACTGGCTTGGAACTCAAAGAGATCTGCTTGCCTCTACTCCTGGCCCCTGGGTGTTGGAATTAAAGCAGTGTATCATACACCTGGCTTTTTACCAATATTTTAATGAAATGCCTTCATTGGTTTAGTTCTGACAAGGAAATATAAAAATTGTGGTAAAGGATAATTTAACTGTGGTAAATTTGTACAAGATTTGAAAACTGGATTCATTCCTCAAAAAACTGCCCCAAGCTTCAATATTGAGAGTCCCAAATCTACCCAGCACTTGTCAGGAAGCTCTGATCTGGAACGTGCGTCAGTGTGGAAGATGCTTCTGGTCCTCCCCTCCCCTCCCCTTCCCTCTCTCCTCCTCTCCTCCTCTCTCTTGTTATTTCATTTTCATACAGTTCATCACTGACCTACCTCAGGAGCTGTCTCAAGCCCCAAGCAAACATGCTAAACCATTTTTTTAACCCTCCAGAGCTGGGAAGCAGATGAGGCCTGGATAGTCCTGACAGGCAACATGACAAGCTGCAGCTAATGGTAGACATGACAGTGGTGATGGCATCACCCAAGCTGTCAAGTGGCTTCCCATACTAGATGCACTGTGTTGGGTCTGCAGCCCTACTCCCTGAATCTCTGCATCTTTGGTGTTCCCCTAGCAACAGAAGCAAAAGATCAATTTAGAAAAGTGCTTTCCAGAATGTTCCATCTAGCCACTTGCCAAGTCACTTTGCGTTATGTGATCAAGTGATTGAATTTCAAGATTTGTCACTGGCTGTCACTGGCTGCGAAGCTGGAAGAACATGGCTTGATATGTCCCTCATATCAGTATGTGCTGATGGCTCCACCTCCACCAAAGCAGGGACAGCTTTCAGGAAGAATTAGTCGTCTCCACTTCTCACTGTGAACCGAAAGTGTTGCTAAGGAAACTGATAATTATGTGGCAAAATGGCGGGTGCAGCATAGAAGAAGGGTTTGGAAAAAATGTAAGCCTTTGATCCAAAATCAGCATGCTAATAGTACACTTGTTGATCTTCTGTTCTCATATAATGTAATTATACGTTGGACAAGACACTGATTTCCAAACTGAGAGAAATAAAAAACAGAGCAAGGGTGCTGGTTACTGATCAGACCCTGTCTATTCCACAGCAAGACCCTTATTTGTAATGGACTACAATTAAACTTTACATACTTGGAAAGGCTTCAATCATATGCCTTTCCAGGTATAAAAGCCATGGCTGCAATAGCCAATAGCATTACTTACCCCACCTCCAGGCACGTGGTACTTGGCTACTCTGGTAGGCTGGAGAGGAGAGCACTGTCCCCACCATTATATTTCACACAATAAGGTCAGTCCAGAGCAGCTAGGGTGACCCTTGAGGCACAGCTCTCAGTGGTGTGCCAGTGGGGAGCTTCCCTGACAACTGCCTTGAGGCATTACTTAGAAAGTGACCGTCCCTTACTTAGGGACAACCCAGCAGAAAGCCATAAACGTGGAGAGTGCATTCAAATCTTTCAATACGAGCTTCATTTATAAATGGTTCTCAAGACTTTGCACTTTCAATAATGAAGAAGTTACTTCTTAATGTTAGGATATAAACCATTCTTTATTAGAGAATAATCTCTCTGGAAACATCTGTGTCTGTGTATGTGCATGTTTGGGTGCCAGTGTGTGCACATGTATGTTGGGATCAAGAGTTGACCTTGCTGTACATGGCTTTTTACCTCAGTGCCGTGAATCTGAACTGAGATCTTTATGTTGAGCGGAGAACACTTTATCAACTGAGCCATTTCCCCAGCCCTGGAAATATTTTAATAGGAGAGAAAGATCATGAAGGAATAAAAAAAGGAACAGCTCAAAATGATATGAGTTTTGCTACAAGTCATGGGAGCACGTTGTGGGCTCACTGCAATTCTGCTCTTGTCGAGCTTTCTTCCTTCTTTCCCAGTACTGCCTACAGTCATGTAAAACAAAGAAATCAGAAGTCCTCTGCTGTGTGCAGGTATGTGCACACATTTCTTTTATATTCGTACTGTATGGATGCACTGCTAATAACAAAGCGCTCACTTCTTATGGATCTGTCCACACAGTCCGCGTATGGAAGGTGAGTATAAGAGAACAGGCAAGCGATGAATATGGATCAAGGGTATGTTTGATGCCATGTTTTCTCCTTACTTGATTTTAGATAAGATGGTCATGGGAAGTACAGGTAGGCCCCAAGATAAGAACCAGAGCTGAAGGGGACATCTTACCTAAGTGAGTCTGGAATGCTAGAAACAGGCAGCTAGTTTTCTGATGCCAGAGCAACATGTTTACTCTAGGAGAAATGGACTATAATTTCTGAAGCAGTTTGCTAAGTGCAAATGTGTTTATGACACTCTAAAGATAACACTTGGGTTTGCCTTTATCTGGAACTTTGTCACTTACACTAAAGCATTTATGTTTGATACGAGCTAACATGACAGGCTCTTACCCTGAATACTCATGGGAGGCAGTTTGAGCTTTGGAATCTCCAAGTCAGAAGAGCTTAAGTCCTTCTTACACTGTCAGTAACAAGGATGTGTTAGGTGAGGCTAGACCAACCTTGGCTCAAGCCGTCCTGACAGGATGTTTGCTTGACTTCCACATTCTCCATAGTGTCTCCTTTTGAGACTTCCCCAGGAGATGGTCTTCTCTCAAAGATGTTGTTGTTGTTGTTAACTTGGGTCCCATTTTGCTTTAGTAGCCTGAACACCTCAGCCTCCAAATCTCTAATCTAGAAAACAAAAATCAATTCACAAATTGGACTATCCTGCACTCCTCTGGGCAGAACTGCCTCACCTCTAGCGGCTGTGAGAACTTCACTCACCCGAACTTGCAGGCCTTGGACTTCAACAAGGTGAGCTTTTTCCACCTCCTCCAGCTTCTTTCTTTCTACTTCCTGTCTCCTGATGAAATCGAGCTCTCTAAAGAACATAAGAGGCTCAATTGTAGAAAACTTTCACTGAGTGCAGAAATGGGAAAATTCTTTCAGAAGCACTCAAGTATGCTGCAGGATAAACACTTGAGAGCTGTTTAAATAAATGAAACTCAAATACAGTTAGTGGGAAAGTTTATGGCAACAAAGGAAAGGACAACTTTAATGATTTAATCACAAGTAGGAAAGTTTTCTGATTTTTCTCAGCATGCTCTTCACCTGAGTGCCTGATCAGAAGGGTGCACACTTGTGGGCACAGGAGTTGCTGAAGGATTGATTCTGTGGGGAATGTAATGGTGATAGCGTCTCGCCAGCAGAAATGAATCTATATTTCCAATATATAACAACAGATGAAAGCAGGCAGTCAGATCTGAAGAGTTCCTTGCAGAGAGAAATCAGTGGAGGGACAACTGTCACACGTCCACATACAGAAGGCTACATCCTTCAATTCTGAAAGCAAATCTGGTCATTTCTTATAGCTAGATACAGTGTTAGCAAAAAGTTGCAATGGTTAATGTATTGAGTTCATAATAACAAAGAACTATTGTCATCTTTCAAATAATTTCTTATAGCTATTTGTTTCAACTATTAAAATATTACCTCTGAGACAGGAAAGAAACAAGATGACTGACACATATACTTAGCTTCTAAGGCTTGTCACAGAAAACCACAAGAGGTGCTGATGTTTGCTCTAGTGAATCAGGAGTAACTCATGAAAATTCCTCTGGGCATGCTCGCTAACATCAAGGCCCAGGAGGAGGAGAGGAAGAGGCATAGCTCAGAAAATTTCACAGCAGGATGTGGTCTGCCCTGGTGTGGTGACCTGGGACCTGGAGAGCAGTACTGAGAAATGCAGGGGGTGGGGAGGTCCTGCAGGTCAGTGTTCACACTGCCTGTAGACATTACTGACTTTAAGAACACAGACAGAAACCCATCCAGATCTCAACTGCTCCTCTGCATGTAGCAAGTCCAAGGCTCAGCCAAGCATCCTGCACAACCTCAGCCACACTCCTAGCTTCTAAATCACAGAGATGCTTTCCAAAAGAACCAACAGGTCTCAGTGTTTTGATGGCTACTATCGGAAACTGAGGCAGGGTCAAATGACAACACACAAAATGTTCCCACGAGAAAAAGGTACTCCCTTAATCTGTGATGGCTGTGATCTGAAAGGGACGGTCCAGCCTCTTCCTCCCACACCTCTAACTAGTATACACACACTGGGGGCAAGCCTTCTTCACCCACGTGTCTGTGCTGGATCACCAGAGAGCAGAGAATGCTTACTTTTGCTGAAAATCCTTGATCAACTTCTTGGCTTTGTTGTACTTCTTTTCCAAGGCCTGATACTGGCTTTGGGTCTCTTTGAGATGCTCGTTCACGGTGTGACATAACGTCTGCGCCTCGATCCAGTAGCTCTCCAGCTTCACCATCCTTTCTTTATTCTCCTCGATATTCTGCTGCAGTTGGTTCTTTTCCAGCTCCCACCTTACTTTCTCATTCTCTGCTGCTTGCAGCTGGAGAGAACAAATGTCAAGGCAAAAATAACTCGTGAATGTCTATAGCACCATCGCTCCACACTATAATAGATCCTAGTGTTATGTGCAATGGGTCATCAAAACAGCCCGAGCCAAGAAGAGCAACAGTTCTTCCCATATCCACACAGGATAAAACAGAAGGCGTGAAAAGGGAAATGATTTGCTCAAGGTCACCCATCTGATAAATGACAAAACACAAATCTGACTTGAACTCCCGTGAACTTTCTTTGCTACCACGTAGTTTGAAATACTGCAAGCAGGAAAAGGGGTCTAGCACGTCACTGATTAAGTCCACTAAATGCCAACACACTTTGTTTGAAAGCATGTTAAATGAAATGTAGGACAGGAAGTTGAAGATTACTGAAGGAGGAAGAAGCGAGGAGCAGAAGCAGATGCAGTAATGGTTAGGAAGGGTTAACCTTTGGAGTGTTTTCCTTAACACGTGGGCACGAGGTTCAGGTTTCTAGAGTCTGAGTTACCACCTATGAAAGGCACCTGTGCTCTCACAGTTCCGCATCCTTGCCACACCTCTTGGGCTTCCTTTGGTAAGAGTCAGTTTCTAGTACTGTGCTCTTAACCCTTTGGAAGATGTTATTAGGTTCCTGATATTGATACGAACACAGTCTGTCACTCAATATATTACAGGAAGTGCTATACATATCTAGATCTTTATAAACCTTAACTTATTCTCTGTATTAAAGACAGGGAAAAATAAAGGTATAAATGGTTGTCCAATTAGTTTAAATCCCTCCAATAGATCAGAAAGACAGCTTTGTTTAGTTTCTGTCTCTGGAAATTCTTAGAAACATGGAGTGCAGCTTTTTCCCGATCTCTTGGCTAAATTTGCGTACAGGAAAGAGGAAACTCGTCCAGGATTTGCTCTTGATACAGAAATCTATAACTGAGCTTCGAATGAGGGTTTAAAGAGCACTGACAACAACCACCTGCCCTTCATGCTGCTACTCTGTCTATATTCTCTACTTCAAAGTTATCAATGTTCAAAGTGACATCTACCTTTATATAGCATTGAACAAATGGAGCTACACATCACACAATTATACACATTGATACATCACAAGAATAATTTTGTGAAAAAAAATTTACTAAACACATGTGGGCAAGAGGTTACAAAGTAAAAATTAGTTCCAAACACTGGAATGAAGAAATCTATTTAACATAAATAATAATAACATTAAAGTGTTTTCAAATGTATCACATACCAATCTAGGAAGAAAAATATATTCCAGAGGGGAACCAGGAAAGGGGATAACATTTGAAATGTAAATAAATAAAAGATCTAATTTTTTAAAAAGGAAGAAAAATATAAAATAGTAATTTGTAGTATTTTTTATATTGTGTTCACAGTCAAATGCCTGAGTCTGTCTACAAGAGCATTTATAAACACACGGGCTCCTGTTCCTATCTGTAAGCGACAGTCTATAAGATCTGGTTTTTAAAGTCAAGAAACAGTTTTCAGATAAAAAGGACCTGGTTTTTACTGCATCTTTAATTAATGTTTTATAGCAGTTGTTTATGTACCAGTTTTGCTAGCTTAAAACTTAAAATTCCCAGTGCATGGCTGCGACCACAAGCGATGTCTAAACACGTTTTGACGAAAGAGCTGCAAAGCGTATTAGTCAGGAAAGCCATTTAACCAAAGCAGCCGGCTAACTCGTCTCCA
This sequence comes from Rattus rattus, assembly GCF_011064425.1. NCBI lineage: Eukaryota > Metazoa > Chordata > Mammalia > Rodentia > Muridae > Rattus > Rattus rattus. Next base: position 133,484,847 of record NC_046159.1, read on the forward strand.
TTTAAAACATGTGGAAAACCCAAAGCGAATACCCACTGTGAATCAGAAAACAGACCACTCGTGGGAGGGAATAATTATATCTTAATCTTAAAAAGATCATGGAAGCAATACACAATCGTTTGAAAGTCACTGAAGAGATCTTTAAGTCTCTGAAAACATACATTTGATAGAACTGAACAACAATAGCTAGAATTGTATCTTGCACAAGAATTTCACAGTTTACTTGGATCTCTATTTCATAGATATTAAAAATATATTTTTACTAATATTCTTTCTCTTCAACAAATCTAAAAAATGTGAACTTAGTATATCTAAAGATTCCCAGTAGCACCTGAATCTACATCAGTTACACAGCACAGAGAATGAGCGTATAATCTTCACTTCTTAAACATGGGAAGACTTTTTTCTAAAAAGAAATTAATGTTCCACATTAAAACAATACATTGCTTCCAGTAAATTAGCTGAAATTATTATAAGGTAAATGACAAAAAAGGAGATTTGAAATACCAGCTTGTACTTAAGAAATTAGTACACAGTTCAGATGCTTGAGCCATTAAAAATATTATTTTTGAAGAAATTTCAGAGAGAATAAATAATATAAATCTATTTAAAATATCAAGTGCCCTGTGACCTTCTCTGGGTTGTGTGCGGGTATGCTCGCCCTCAAGGAAGGTCTGTCTGTACTTGATGTTGGAAATGAACCTCTCATGTAAATATGCTCTCAGATGCACGGGAGCAAATCCATTACTCCTAGGCTTCAAATTCCTCAGAGTATCTGAAGTTTAAAGAGTACAATTCAAACACCACGGAGCGGTGCTTACCTTGGTCTTCAATTTTTGAATCTCTGCTTCTGTAACTGCATGTTTGATTTGCAACTGAAAATTGAAAAGAAAAACATCTCAACTAAGAGTGTTTCTATATTTTTAAAGACTCAGCAGCGAGAAGAATATCTTATGACACAATTTAAAAAAAAAGCTTAAGAAGCTGCTGCAATGCAGCAGGTTGTAAATTACAATGTCTAGAAAGTAAAATGACTCAGTGGGTGCAAACTAATTAAACACCGGGTTTATGACTCACGGTCCCTAATATCCGATTAAGTTACCAGTTTAATTGCTAAAGTGCCAAAGAAAAGAAGACTCATTTCTTGGCCTCTGCAGCTCTTCCTTTATGATCTGAGTGTCCAGGAGCTGTTTCCTTGCCGAGGCTCGCCCACAGAATGGCTCGAGCCAGCCAGTCAACAGGCCTGGTACAGCGTGAAGATTCAGTCCCACATCGTGCAGAAAGATGGCGCTGTGGCTCTGTGAGTCGCTCTCACATTCCGCAGAGCGGCTCTGCAGCAGAGGAAGGAGGGACGGGCACGCAGTGGCACAGAAATCTCCGGCTTGTTTTCGTTCCTTTTTAATCGCAGGAAAGGTACAGATTCAAATTTCTGCCTTCCAAAAGATCTACCCGAATAAAGACTCCGGCCCCCAAAGCATTTTCTTTACAACACAATAGTCGTCTTTGCCATTTGTTTGCTTTATTCTCCTCCCCCAACCCCCACCGTTTTCCTTCTAGGGGTCTTCAATGCACCATTCATTTTTTTAAGGGCTAAACGCCCTTGAATGTAAGGAAAACAGTTTATAGGTTCACAATTTGTTCTCTGGATGTTTTTAATGGAAAGGATGTTTTTGAAATTCCCAATTCTCCTGGTTTTAGAGGTCCAAATGTGAGTCTTTATCGGCCCACTGGAGGGTCTGGGGAGAGGCACTCTGAAACCCAGCCCATGAACATTTTCTGCCACGCAGCTGAGCACAGCCACTAAGTGAGGCTTGTGCCACCCTGTTTCTTTTGGCGATACTGTATCCCTAGTTGGTTTGCCACAAAGTTACTGAAGACCACTATCTCCCCCCCCCCTTTTTTTTTGTTCAAATTACTGTGGTGTTAGGACTGCACAGAATCTGGGTTTCTTGGTTTCATGCCATAACCTTAGTGGTCTGTCTGGCTCAGATGCCATTAACAGATACCCAAAGTGTGAGTGTGGCAGGCAAGGAAGATACATCAAGCTTTCTCAGTGAAAACACCGGCAGAGGTCTTTTGTGCTCACCAGAAACCCTGGTCTATACAGATCTTCCTGATGCCTACAATGCTGGCCCCTCGGGCTCACTACCTAGAGGGCCCTCTGACTATAAGCCCTTGGTGAACACAATGGTCCAGAGTCCCATTCCCATTTTGGGGAAACTGAGTCTCAGAGCAAATGACCAACCTGTCTAATTATACAACAAATCAACACTAGAACTGGACTAGAACTTAGGTTCTGATATTTCTCTTCAAAAAGAAAGATGAACTTTATAAACATCTATTGAGGAGGGATTCTAGGCAAGATGCTATGAAGATAACAAGTCCTCTCTCAAATAAACAGTCATGGTAACCTACCAGTCAAGAGTGAAGCCACCAAAGGTCATACGTACTTAGACATTGTACATATTCTTGAACATACAACATGGAGATGTATATACAACCACAGGAGTTATTTTCCAGAGGTATTATGTTGTTAGAGAATAAGGCAAATTCATATGCCTGGAAGATTTTTTTCCCATCCACTACTAACAAAAATATCTATTCTTTGTTGCTTAAAACATACTAATGTGAAGAGCTCGCCCGCTCAGCTTCATCATGTTCGCTGTGTGCATGTGACTGCTGTGCAGCAGGAACACTGCTTAGCCTCTCACCGCACTTTCTCCCACGTAAAATGCACTTCCTCACAGTTGATGGCCTTCCTTATTTCACATTCAGTGAGGTAATCTATGCAAACCATTTAGAGCACAACTGCTGACTGAGAATCACTGATCAATAAACCCAGCCAGGACCAGGAAAAACGACCCAAAGCAGTCAAATACGGCTACCCATTTCACCTCTCACCTAACAGTATTAAATGATGCCTGCAATTCTGACACTCAGACAACAGAGACAGGAGGATTGCTGCAAGTTCAAGGCCAGACTGAACTGCATAGTCACTTTTTAGGTGAATCAAAGCTCCACAACGGCTCTCAGAAAAATGAAACTAACAGTTTTAAGTGATCTACAAAGCCACAGCAAACACAGGAACACATCTGGTTCTATCCAAAGGGCCGGTTCTGCAGTAGGAACTGGGCTACAGGAAGGTGCCAGATGCCATTTTCTTGGTGCTGAACCTGAGCAGAGGGAAGGTATATGGCCTCCCTCTTCATGGGGCCTTTGGCTCATAGGACCCGTGACTTCTGTCAGTTGCTTATCTGCAACTCTGTTTCCCAGGTGGAAATTGGGAGGGTGGGACAGGAAGAGCTGCCAGTGTCACCCACATACACCATTCAGGAGTTATTGAAAACATGAGTCAGGCATATTTACCATGGTCAGAGTCTAGTAATTCGTATCACAAATACATTACCCTTTTGGGCTGCGTACTAACTCAGTATCCTGAACTGTGGTCCAACCTGTCCCAAACATCTCTTTCTAATGGCTGTACATACTAAGTTAGTTCCCTGACCCATGGGCAAACCTATCACAAGCAAGCTTCCTCTCTTTATGGGTGTACACCTTAGGTTAGTGTCCTGAACTGTGGACAAACCTAAGGAGAAATCTGAAAAGGCCCACAAGGGTCTCTGGTTAGCCCGATGCTCTACTCTCATCAAAGTGAATGGGAGAAGGGGGCGGACCTCCTTAGCAGTGAGGGGACAGCAACTGGCAAGAGCTTAACATTAGGAATGCCACCTAATCCTTCAGACGGGCATGGAATGGAATGTGTAAATCTGGGCATCATTCAGAAGGGAATGACCGCTAGTGCAAGGCTTTCTTAGTTGACACAAGGCTTGAGATTACAGATATGTGATTTCCTTAATCCTCGGTGCAATGCACATTCAATGACTTTTAACATATCCATCGCTGTTGATAGAAAAGCTATACCACACAATATGACTTTTTTTTTCAGCTTACACAGTAAAACACAGTATACAAGACTTTAACTTGCAGAGCGAATAGTTACCACGGCCAGTTTGTAGAAATCACAGCCCATAGTTCTCATAATGTGGAAGAACGTTTTTTTACATTGGCAGAAACCTGCCCCCTGTATTACTGCAAATGGCTCTGGGAGTGAACAGAGCAGGTCCTGTTGACGTCAGTGCTCAGGTGACAGAGACTCGGAGAGATCACAAGATACCCTGCAGCGTCTCCTGGGAGAACAAGGTGGAGCAGGAACACGCCAGGCCTTCCTTGTAAACTTAGACTTTCTCTGAGCTTCAGCTGGCCTAGCGGAGAGTGTTGCCCTGACTACTAACATTTCTCATTCAGTTCTTATAAAAATCTTGAGGCGCGTGCGATGATCACTACCCTGGATGGGAAATCATGACTCTGACTATCCAGGCCCTGAGAATCCTGACACAGAATGTAACCCGGGTCACTGCCAGCATCTAGAATTATTAATAAAACCCAGGGATCTGAGGAGCTGGCTCGGTGGCTAAAGTGCTCAATATGTAAGCACAAGGTGCTGGGTGAGGAACTCCAGCATTCATACAAAAGACCAAGAGTGGTGTGTGCATGTGGCCTAGCACTGAGTGGTGTAGAGGCAGGAGGCTCCTGGGGCTCCGGGGTCAGTCAGCAATAAAGAGGAGAGACAGAGTGGGGCACCCACCGTGGACCTCAAGCCTCCATACGGTGCATAAGTGAGTATCACCCTGCCCACACACACACAGACAGACAGAAAAGAAACAGAAAAACAGGAAAGAAATGTAGAATATGTTAATTGTTAAATTGGTATTTAGTTAATGACACTAGATGCTGTCTCTCTAGTCACTGAGGCCACATGAACATGGCAGAGTTCACCTTCAAAATGTGTATGAGGTCAGCAGGTGCTGTTACAGGCATGGACACAGAGAACGCGCTCCTGGCTAGTTTTATTAGCCTTTGTCTTCTATAACTGGGCCAGAGACTCTGGGTCCTTGTCATCTTTTGTATCCAAAGCAGCCAAGACTGGCTGGAGACGCCTGCTTCACAGGGAAGAACAATGTGCTTTACCAGGTCCTCAGGGAACATGGCAAAAGCAGCATAATTAGTAGAAAGTTGAGTATGTTCCTCTCAGGGCTTCTCCAGATGGTTGCAGGCCTGTGTCCTCAGCTGAGAGGAACGAGCTCCGCCATCTTCCCTGTCAATTGTAACATCCTAGCATCCACCCTGGGATCCTAGCAGAGACAAATGTACAGCTCTACACTTGGGAACAGGGGTCCTCCTCACACTCTGTAGGTGTACTGCTGTGTGCGAGCTCTGTCTATCACTTCCAGTGACAAGCATGGAGCACATACAACTGTAACTGAGTCAAAATGTCTACCCATGGCCAGGAAGGGGCAGGCAGAACCCCAAGCAGCATCCACTGAAGCACTCTCCTTAGCCTGTGCAGGCATGGAAAATATTTTAGAAATGAAAAAAATATTATCTTTGTAGGAGAGTTTTAAGAGTGTTCTGGAAGCAGAGTCTTCTAGTCAGATAAGAGCAACATTATCGGCTCTCACTGCACCAGGCATTCGCGCACAACTCTGGGAGACGGTCTCCACACTGTGCAGACTTTTTACTATCGTTATGCACTGGGCTGAGGCCTGTTTTGTTCACAGGGAGGTGGGCCCCACGGAAGGAGCTGGAGATGTTTTTGAAGACATATGATGATATTAAAATTAACAGTGGCAAATTTTTGCCATTTCTTGTTCTAAGCTTCATGGATGGCTTTTTTAAAAAAAATATAAACACAAGTGGGTTTTATTTTCAGGAAGCTACATATGGAAATCAAACTGGAATTAGCTGGTAGGGTCGTAACTCAACCTGGTCAGAAGGTCCCCACCAAGGGCAGCAAATAAAGCGCGGGGCGACCTCTCCCAAGGCCACTTGGAAGTGATTCTCAGTTGGTGGCTATTAATGAGGAACATGTTGGTTACATCTCACAGCCTGTGATTACAGCTCCTTCAAAAATAAATATCTATTTACTACTAAAGAGGTAACAATTCGCAGCTCCCACTTGTTAATGAAACTTCCGTATTTATTCTCCAGGGTATTTATAACTTTCCTAGTTTATTTTTCGGGAACTTAAATAACACAATTCTTAAACTTCAGCTTTCCCTAACAACGGAAGCACATTTGTTCTCTCAGGTCCCAGCAGTCCTGGCTCCCAAGGCTGTGGTGGGGATACCTCACCCCCGTGAAGAGAGGATCCACTCTGACTCAGCCTCTCTACTCTGCTTCTTACCCAGGAAGTCAGTCAGAACAACTGTCAATCCAAAGAGCAGAAACGAAAAAACAAAACAAACAAACACAAAAACCAACAAACAGACGAACGAACAAACCAAACCAAGCCAAACTGTACTCAGAGACGGCACTCAACCTACTTAGTGTCTGGGAAGAAGTCTCAGGGGTAAGGGCATTTGTTGCTAACCTGTAAGGACCTGAGTACCCACAAAAACCTGCACATGGCCCAGCAGGGCTCCCCGTGGCCCAGGGCTTTGGGGGAAGAGCACAAGAGGCAGAATCCTTGGGGTGTGCTCTTGCTGGCCCAGCTTCAGGTTTAGTGAGAGACCCTGTCTCAATGGAATGGGGGCGGGGAGTAACAGACAGAGCAGAACACTGGATACCCTCTGGCTTGTACGCATGTGCATGTGTGTGTACACATGTATAGACAACACACATGCACTTGCACACAAGCAAAACAAGTCAAAACCAGCACAGCTCAAATAAAAACAGGAAAGAGAAGTCCCTCTCTAACTAAAGTGACATTTGAAATAAGGTGCCTGAAAATGAGCAGGGAGGGGCTGACCAGATAGTGAGCCCCAGGCTTCCCTTGATGGTAGGTCACATTCCAGCACCACCCTAGCTGCTGGAGAACCAGTCCATCCAGTGCAAAAGCTTCTACTTTCCTGCCAGAGACCGAGACCTCAGGGCAGCGCTTCTCACTTCCCTGGTATCTCACAGTTGTTCAGAGGCAGCTGTCAGAGCCAGGAAGAAGGCGGGGAGGTGCTGATCTTTACACACATGGGGCCTTAGAACTCGGAGCAAAGTGGACAGAAGAGAGCTGCACTGCTCAGGAAGCCCAGCATGCTCTGCTTTCTCCTCACAATTCTTGGAATGACACAGGGAGCTTTGGATTTGCGGTTACCGACTACTGACTTGCTGAAATTATGGGTCTCAGCATGAGACTTCAAAGTACTGAAAACAAGTGAGCACATCCGTGGTGAAGTTCGCACCATGTGTCCATGGGTGAGGTAGTCATCCTACAGTTACTCTTGGAGACACGGGGTAAGACAAAGTAAAGACTAAGGCCCAAAACACAGAGGAGGGAAAGCTGAATGCTTCACAAGACGGCAGAGCACACATCGAGGGGTACGGGGTGTGTGGCACCCACAGTTAAGGGCATATCTGATGACACAAAACCGATGACAGGAGCCTGAGACACTCAGACGTGGGAGGAGATAAGCAAAACCACCAACAATTAATAAGTACTGATGATCTTTTATAAAATCAAGCAAAAACACACAAAAAAACCAAAACACACACCCAAGCCCCACTAAGGCAGAGGCTTACAGTGGACTAGAATGCGAATAAAGGAAAGCAATATAAACCAGAGTCAGTCATTATATTAGAAGGAGGGACTCAGCTGCTCCCCTCCATCTCCTACTTGGGTTGGGGATGTCAGAAAGGAAGTCCACTACTCGGAAACAGTGGCAAAAAGTTAGCTGCAGCCTGAAGACAAGAGAAGCGCCTGACCCCTAAAATATATGTACTTAAAGCAATGAGGTTAACCAGGCGATATTTTCAGAAAAGAAATTTATGAACAAAATGACAAGCCTAGCCAATTATAACAGTGTCACGATAATTAGAACATCATTCTTGGTATGAAAACCTCACAGAAACGATATCTGCCATAAACACCTAATTACTCAGAGACAATCTGAGGACTTAAAAATTAAAAAGGATAGGAAATAACGCTTTAAAAGGAAACACAAAAGAATACAGTATTTGCAAATATATTATAAAGCTATCTGAAATGCTTTAAAATTATAACAAATTTTACTACTCATTTTTCTTAAAACCCAAGGATTTATCAAACATCTTCGTACAGAGAATGCAAATGGTATTTCTTCAACTTTTAAAGTTATGTGAAGAGGATGCATGCTAAGGCCTTGAAGATAGTCTGAGCCAACAAAAATACAAGAGACACAAAGTATATGATGAGCTAAGCACAGTAATAAGTAACATCAGTAATATTACAAGGTCAAGCTGGCGAGACTTCTTAGTAAGAGAAGCAGAGTCTAACATTACATATATTTAAATGTAGTAAAAGAAAACGTTTCAGTTGGCTTTGTAGGCGTAGGTACACAATACTTCAACAAATGTGGCTGTCAAATATTAACATCAAATTATAACCTAAAATCAAAAGGAAGTCATTGATATATGTCATGTGCTTTCAACACACCATCAAAGTAGACAAAAATAATATGGAGTATAAATTTTCTACTTAATAGATTCAAAAAATTAAGAGATTCAGAACACTTTAATCACAAATAATCCATATCCATATTAACCTATAACAAAAACATCATTTTCAAAGAAATCAGTGGAAAATTTAGTATCTGCCCACAATGTAATAAAATGATAGATTACTAAAAAAGTTACAGATTCAAAAGCATTGCCTCAGTTACTAAAGTCAAGATAAAAATAAAACGAAGAAAGTGGAAATTACAGATTGTTTCCAAACTGCAGTCAGCAAGACTGCTAATAATCGGGGGCCGGGTAGAAGGCACATCACCAAACAGACTCGATTTACTGCCGCCTATTACAACAACCAAGTATGACCATAAATCACGCCTGCGTTCTAAGAAGCTGCCACGTGGAGCAGTAAACGTGCCCAGGAAAGTAGATGACAGTATTAATAAATAAATAAAGGCAGAAATGGCTGAGCCAGGTAAGGGAAACCTTTCGGTTGGGTTCAACAGAGCAAACTAACAAAAGCCCTACCCTTCCTCTTTGAAAACAATTTGGATCTGTCTAAGAGAGAAGGCCGCGGATGTGCTCCAGGCTACTATGCATTAATCAAAAGGAAAAAAAAAAGTTGTGAAAGAACTTTTTAAAAAAGAGGACACAGGGAGGGGTTCTGGGGCTGCGAAGGTGAAGACCTTGAGTGGGGAATGCCAGCAACCCGGAAGGAGACAGTAATTTAGCAGAGCCTCGCCTTCCCCTCATAGCCCTGCTGACTGCACACCTGGTGGTGAGTCAGGCCAGCCTGCTGCACTCCCTGAAGCTATGACCTCCTGACTGGGTTTAACCACTGCTCCTCGTGACAGGAACCTCTGCTGCTGACAGGAGGGCGGGGGCTGTAGAAACCGGAGTAAATTAACACCGGCACAGTCTGCTCATGGGAGGGGAGCCGGAAGTGGTCACACTGTGACCGGCACACTTGCCAGCACACGGGGCACCCAAGACCCCTGAGACACCAAGTGTGCGTGGCGGCAGGAAAGCTCAGGTGATGTCTACAGCCAGCATTTTACAAACGACTGAAAGCACAGGCGCCGATGGTTTCTCTATCATACTGACAGGAAACAAAGCTGAGGCAAACTCCTCGGAAAAGAAAAAACTTAGCTCGATATTCCTGGTGACTGGCAGAAAAATAAAAAAGAAATAAGGAAATATGGAAAAATGAAGCACAAAAGCCCAAAGGACAGACAAAAGTTCTAATACTACAGTGATAACTTAAACATAAATGGACTGTGTTCACTAATTAACTGACAAAGCCTCCCACAACAATTTACCAGAAACATGAGATTCAAGAGTAGGCTACTGAAAAAAATTATAAATGGATAAAAGTAAACAGAAATTCAGACACCATGAAAGAAATGCAAGGCAAAAGAAACGAGGTGTTAAGTTTTACTATTAACCAAAAAGAGCTGGGGTAACAGGCATCCTGTGAGAGCAGAATGGCATTGAAGGAATCAAGTTATGTGACATCCTGATGGTGACTTCAGCTAACAACAATCGGAAAGTATAGAAAAGCAGAAGTGACAGGACTGTAGGGATGAGTGGAAGGCAGTCAGTGACTAACACAGATGCCTTTCGGAGACCGACAGAGCAGCACAGTCAGCTACGGAGGCAGAGGGGCTCCCAGCCTTGCTAGTTACTGCGGGCCTGCGGCCAGCATGCACAGCTGTAGACACATGGGTTAGAGTAGTGGGCTCCATGGTTAGTTCTAAATTACAGTCATGTGGAGCCCTACCTAAATCTCTGGGAACAGTTAGTGAGTACAGGAGAGGTATTTGTAAGGAACAAGGTAACTGGGGGAGTTGATGGGACATCAGCGCGAAGGGTGCGAGAAGTACAGAACGTATTACACGCGCATCTGGAATTGTCAAAGAATAAAATTCACTCTAGTACTCAATAATGACAGAATTTCAGAACCAGAAACTCCTATGTTCAGAAATCGTGAAGCCACAGTCACACCACGTTTGAAAAGAAATGGTGAGAATTCTCTAACTCATTCTGAGGTTAACATAATATTTGAAGCAGCTTTTAGTTATTTTAGTCATGTCTTTCATTGCTTATAGCTCGGTATTTATGCAACAAACAAAGGGATATGCGACTTCTGAGAGGTCAGAGAAAACAGTTCAGGTAGCTATACTTTGTAAACTTGGATTATGAGATTAGTATAGTATGAGAAGGTGTTGTTTCCCCAAATATCAGCTTATTGTTTTGGTTACAATAAAAATAACTTAAGAGGTAACTAACAAAACGATTCAAGCATCCTGCAATAAGCTAATGATGAAGCCAGTTTTAAAATGAGCAAAGCAGGGTTAGACAGGATAAATGGCAGTGGCAGAAAGCGTGACAGCACTCAACGCCCTAGGTTGGTCCCCCAGTGCAAGAAAAAAAAAAGAAAAAGAAAAGAAAATTAGTGAGTGCGGATCCCTAAATGGGGCATCTCTACCGGCCTCACAAACAGGGCTCAAGGCACCGAGGAAGAAGTGGTAGAGAATGTAGGAGGCAGGGGAGTGCTGTAAAATGCTGTCGCCTGGCTGTGACAAGGCCAGCACACTCATGTACCCTCTGCGGCTATGGGCAGTTACCTGCTCAGAGAGAGACAGAGCCAGGTGGGCAATCTAGGAGGCAGCAGCACCCACTGAACTCCGCCAGTTCCTTCAGGCCCCAAAGGAGTGGACATGAAGGCAGGGTGGACATACAGCACCGGGTGCTCTCTGAGGGTAATGGGAGGGAGAGCTGGGGTGACTATGATCGAGGGACAGGCTGGACATGCACGAACTTGTTTTTAAAAAGATTTAAAAAGTTAAGGCAGTTCTTTACTCCATCAGTCATCAGTGCTGATAGCTGTGGAAAAGGACAGAGCCGTCTGCTGAGAGAAACCAACCCTTAAGGAAAGTGCTCTGCAGGATGCTGTTGACAAGAGCTTATACAATGAATTCTCGGGACACGCCTGCTGCCAAGAATTTTGTGAGTTCTTAACTGCTAACTCACTGACAGGAACTGTCCAAGGACAGAGGTCACGATCTGTCGAAGAATCACGACCACAGAATTTAGTAGGAAAATCTAGTAGGCCCAAAGTCAGACTGGATAAGATAACAAATGGACATTATTGAAGAGAATCCTGTAACACCAGATTTGGAGGGAAAAGTCTACCTGGTTCTCTATATGTATACCAATGGGGCCATTTGGGCCTTTTTTTGAATGACTCTACTTCAGGAGACTGATCCCTTCAGTTCTAAAACTGAAACCTAGCCTCCTTGCCTGGGTGTAACTGGGGACTCAGCAGGAGGGAGAGGGCAGGGGAAGGACAAGGCATCCCTCACCTTGCCCTGGGTGCAATTTCCGCCAGGACATTTTCCGCCTGTGGGTCCTGAATGTCTGCTTTAGGCCACAGTAGGAGGCTGGCTTCCTTCTGTCACCATTCCTGGGACAGGTCACCACTCCTTGGTGTTTCTATGAACTGTTCAAAGTCTGCTCATTGAGCTGCTCTATGGAGCCCTGTGGGCATGTCATTCTTACTAGAAAGTTGTCTACTCCAAGAAAAGAAAAGAAAAACTTTTAGAAAAGTAACTGCCCTAGAGAGAAGAGATCAAGACCAGGTACCAGAGCATCTGTGAAAGTAACAAATAATACATCTAACTTGAACACATCTTGAAATGATGCCCTAAGTTATGAACTGCCACTGTGACATGTGGCAGCCACTGAAGCTGGTGACAGTAGACCGCGATGTGCTATACTTGTACTCCCAAATTTAAGATTCAGGGTCTCATCCAGAAAGGAGATGATTCTTCATTCATTCTACAAACAGAAACACATTTAACAACAAAAGGAGCAGGTCCAGGCAGACATCACGCGGCCCAGTGCTCACCTCTTTGAACTTGTGACTGAGCTTGCTTGTATCCAAGTCAGATGGGGAAAACATGTCCTCGTTCTCAGGGAGCTCGAAGACTTCAATGGCCATGTCACCACCAGGAAGAATGGGTCCAACCTCATCCTCTTCTTCATCAGTGGCATATTCTCCAGTCTGAAAGGAAGGGGAATGAAGAGATACAACTGTCCTTACCCTACAGGGAGATGTTAGTAAAATGACTTTTTATAAGAGAAAGGCAGGTCACCGAATGGTGAGAGTGTTAATGTTTAAATCGAGCATGCCTCATGCACCCAACATTATGAACGAAGGTTAGTGCAAAGATACAAATTACCAAGTGTAGACCACACAGACATGTGCATTTTAAAAGTGAACAACGGCAGCAGAAAGAGCTGTTTCTCCCTGAGTATTTGACGGTTTCACTAAATAAGCTCATGTCGCTGAAGGGAATGAATGCTTTCTTTGTTACATTTACTTATGTGTGGGTACACATGTGTAGGCACACACAGCACATATGCAGAGGTCAGAGAGCAATTTGTGAGAGTCTGTTCTCTCCTTCTACCATGTGGATTCCAGGGATTGAACTCAGGTCATCAGGCCGGGTGACAGACACCTTTACCTTCTGGGTCATCTCAATAGCCTAAAAAACAAGTGATGTCTTTAAATTCCTACCTCCTGTGTAAATAAGCAGTCCAATTTCAGGAGGAAGGCGGAAGGCATCAGAGGTCAACACTTCCTAGAGCTGGCAAAGCCTTAACGAAGCCTTCAAAAGCTTAGCAAATTGACTCTTGTCAACTCTAGAGTTCAATCAGTTGTGTATTGTTTGTTAATTACAGAGGCAATGACCTGGAAGTTAAAGGACAAACTCCAGGCGTCTAACTACACAGTGCTGCGTTATACCTGCAGAGGGCTATAATAAAACTATTTCGTTAGCCTGAAAAAAAACCCATCTAAGTTTAGACAGCGTTTTCTCAGACGGCCCAAGGTCTGAGCACATCATGAGACCATGTCTGCTGCAGTGGCCAATGTACACCCATCATTCACTCTCCAGCTCAGAGCTCTGCTACCTGGGGTTGTTCTGCTGTTAAGGCAAGCAGGACTCTGAAGGTATTTGAGTTCATGACCTCTGAAATAAATGTGTGCCTTTGTCACTGACTTCCTCAACATTATTGGAAAGTAACTCCTCTCGGCAGCACCAGGCTATGAGGCTATAATTCAAAATAATTGCCTGACATCTTTACCTTATGTAACTTCAGGATAAATCACTGATTCTGTGGGCTAAGAAGACGAAGTTCATTTAATTCATCCCTGCTCCTTCAGGTTGTCGCTCTTCAACACATAAAGAGCAGATAGGAATTCACAATAGCTTCAAGCAAGCCTTTGTCAACAATGGGGTGATGGACTCCTCGGATTAAACAGCCTTGGCTTCTGGTTGTCCCTCTTCCTTTCCTGTATGCTACACTCATGTTGCCACTGGGGGAGATGTGTTCCACCCTTTTCCTCAAGCCTGGCATGAAGGAAATCTAGCCATTTGCCTCTAAGTGGTCCTTACTAGTCTGGAACACCATCAGTTAATAACCTTTAGACTTCTTTCCAAACATAACAATTTGCATTTTGTCAATGGTGAAAATTTCTTTCTCTCTAAACTTTATACCGTGCTGTGATTTCTTTCCTAGTGCCTCAGCATGTCACTAGTTATGGAGCCTAGAAGGAGATAGTGTCTACTGAGAAACCTGAGGGGACTGACAGTGACACAGCCTCAGCATCTGTCGCACTCTTCTTCCGCACCCTGAAGCTATTAGCACAGAGACCATAACCTCATGGCATTTGTCTACAGATATAAGGTTAGGGCCTTCTGTGTAGAACAGGAAGTTTTCAATCTGGCTACAGGAGAGCTGGGTCCTCTCCCCACCTTTCTCTTTCAAGTAAAATCAAAGACATATTGACTGGAAGGAAAAGAGGTTGGTATTAGGGACTCATTCATTTTGAACATCTATAGCAGTTTAGTATCTCTAAATCTAGGATTCTTTGGACACTAGCTTCAAATGTCTCCTAGGCGTGTCTAAGCTGTGCCCAAGCCACATGCTATCCAAGGACAGCTATATAAACGGTCAATGCAAAATCCTAAGCTTAAACTATTAAGAATTTTCTTTTGGGGTTCTTATTTTCTTAATTCAAATTCACATTTCTTGAGCATTAACTTGGAGGATGACAGCGTTGTGCTACAATGTCACGTGAAAGGACATGTTTGGGTCATCTTGAAGTACCATTAAAAGCATCTTTAACTCAAACACTGGAACACAGCTGAATAATGTAGCCTATTGGTTATATGTAGCATTCCTTCAGAGATTTCTAATCACAATCAAAACTGTAAGCAATTCTTACTTCTCAGAATAGTTCTGGCCTTGTCCATGATAGATTTGCATACAGGTAACTAGATATCCTAGTAATCTCTGCAAATGTATGTTAGTAAGAATTCTAGATGCTTTTGTTTTTTATTTCCCCAGCTTCCTCCCTTCCACAAATCCAAATTACTGCCGACCCTGCTGGAATTATTTCTCCTCCCATTTTGCCATTCGCCCAGGTTTTCTCTTTCCAATCAGCCTTATAAGCATCCTGAAGTCAAAGCAGGTCTTTCACTGTCTTGAGTCCCCTCTACTGCCCTGAGCCTTATTAATTGTAAGCCCTGAAGAGCACACGTCTTACAAAACTGTGTGCAATCACCCCGTCCACCGATCATTCGAGATTTCTACCATCAGGAACTTTGAGTAAAGGATGAAGCTACGACTGAATACCATAAACATCTAGATTGACGAGTTACACTTAGCAGATGAAGACTAAGGCATTCTTCTGACTCCATTATCTTTACTGAGAATCTTAGTTATTTTTATGGTTACCCTTTAAATAAAATAAATGATATGGAACAAATGATTAGCCCCAAAGTCGTAAACCCCGAAGTTAGGTCAAATCTGCTATTCATAGAGAAAGATGGGGGATATAATACAATGCCCCCTCCCAACAAAGAGCTCCACAAAAACCACCGATCACCACCTAGTCCTCTAGTAACCAGCTCTTTTTCAGCTGACCAAATTTCAAATCTTTAAAACAGCTGGATTCTTGGCAGGCTTCTCACTGTGTAATCTATTTTAAATGTGGCAAGGACAGTCAGGTAAAGAGTGACAAGCAGTGAGCATCCCTTGTTCACCTTCTCCTTCTTGATGGTCCTGTTAAAAGGTTGGGGAGTGAAGGACGCCATCTTGGAAACCTAATGCTTGCCCAGCCAGATGAGCAGGTCTGAATATTCCACCTTAATGTGTGGACGTGGACTCAAGCTCACCCAGGGGCCACCAGCTAAGTTGTTGACAGTATTACACAGTAGATGCCCCAAACTCAGTCTCATGCTACGCCATTGCCAATCTACAGGATGAACTGTGTAGGGGAAACACCGAGGATATACTCACTTCTTTAACATTTCCTCAAAGGCAAACATTTCTCTGTGGGTCTACTGCACTGAGACTATCATCCACAGCTATGATTGCCCTTTAACTCATTTTGAAGCCATGCACATGTGTCTGTTGGGATCTTAAGTCCCTGTCTTTGTTTTCCTCAGAGTATGTTCATCCTGAGCAAGCAGGGGGAAAAGAGAAGTAGAAGGAGGAGGCCTCTTTGGAAGGACCAGGAAGCAGGAGCAGTAGTGGTTAGGGTATTATAAAAGAGGGATTCCTCAAAGTCCAATCTATATCGTTTTATTTTCCCTTAAGTTTCGGATGTCTTCAGTATGGTGACAAGTATTCTGGGCTTTAGGACATGCTGACTCATGTTTCATGCTTTATTTCTTACAAAAACAACAGCCAGAACATGTAATCAGTAAAGATTATTTTTGGTGCTTTTAAGAAGAATGAAAACTGCCTTTTCTGCAAGGAAAGAAAGGTGTCTGATTCCTCGTGAGCTGTGTGATGGTCTCTGTCATGTCTCCTCACACTAATCTTGCTAACCTTGAGTGTCCCCAATCTCCCAACCCATTCCACCACCACTGCTTCTCATGCTTCCTTAAGACAAGCACGCACTGGAACAGAGACATTTTAGTAAACGACCCTGTCAGGCAGCATGTTTTAGTAAGCTCAACTTCTGGTCGTAGGAAGATGGGCAGGCATCAGAGTCTGGGGCATACACAGGACTTTCAGACATTAGCCTGCATTTTACCAAAGGAGTATAAGCTTTTAAATAGAGAACGTTGGCCAACGGGGGACCAATGAAAGAATCCTAGTTCTCTGGTCACAGATATGAGTTCAAATGCTACCTCTGAAAATTGACGCAACCCTCTAGATCAAAGTTTGATTGCTTCATCTGTCAGGTGAAAAGCAAAAGAAAACAAACAAAAACAGTTCCTTACCAAGACAAGATGTCACTGTTAAATTACATGGTGCCTGGAAAGCATTTAACAGGAAGACACAGCACATGGTATGTTGTCAAAAGATCTGATCTTTGTTATTGCTGTTGTTGGTACCAACATTGTGGTGGTGACATGGCCTGAAGCCTCGCCAAGCCTCAATCTGGTAACCAAACATCACTAAGCTGTTGTCTTGTAAGTGTGATTCCTCGGGTCTCCATGCATGCATCCTTTACCAGTGTTCTGACACAAGCCTTTCTTTCCTAAACCCACTCCTGTTCTCACGCTGTGAGTGTGGAGCAAGTTATATCAAACTTGAGGAAAGTTCTGGGCCTCGGTGTGCCTCACAGCCTCTCCATACAGCCATCATCGTGCTCCACGATGCGTATCCATGCACATCGGAACATCCTGTGAGGTGAGGCTAATGCTCTCTGTCCTCTGGCCCCGTGCGCACACCTCCATGTCTCAGTCACATCTGCCTTGTCCCATCATCAAATGGAAGTCCCTTCACTGTGCCAGGTACAATTTATCCCTTGGATCCCAGAGGCCAGAGCACAGTTTGGCATGCAGGAGATCCTGAACAAATGTTTGCTGAATAAATTAGGGCAGTTGCAGCCACATCTGCACACCATGGCAGGGCCTGATTTTCCCGTTGCTCTCAGCTTTCCAGTATGAAATACAGCTAAGCACAGCTGCAGCTGAGGCCTAAATGGCCCTACTGGGGATTTTCTCTTGTTAGGTTCAACCATTTGCAGTAATTTTTGCTATAGCAATGTTTACTCTGGTGAATTCTGGGACACTAAATGGTGCTAATCATAAAAATAGCCTTAATTATGCAGTTTGTGAGAATTTGTTTACTGGGTTTGAATCCAGTTACATATATCCTCAGACTCGGTTCTGAGAGAAATAGAGGAGAACTTTGTCTACGGAGCGAGACCTCAGATAAGGCACTGATGCCCAGCTCGACTTCTCAGTGTGAAATACACTTAAGCACATTCTCCATCCACTAGGATTTTAGCAAAAAGCATCTTCCCCACAAAAAGCATCTCTTTTTTCCAAGTTGGGCCAGTGACTTCTGTGTAGCCTAGTTCTGTAATGGTGGGCCACTTAAGACGCTAAGCATTACTGGCAGAGCCACTAAGCACTTTCTTCGGGACTGTTTTAATACGCAGCAGTGACACACTCAGAGGCCTATACCACCGGCAAGGATACACGTAGAGACTGGAGACCTTCTCACTACGACTATCCTCACCTTCTTGTTGGACAGGACAACCATAGAAGACTGCAACAAAACATGTCTTTGGGACTGGAGTGAGCAGGCCTCCAGAAAAGCCTCAGGCTGCATCATTCACAGACTACTCTCCCAGAGAAAAAAGCTTAAAGATTTCAATGTCACTGGATATTAAGGGATTCAAGGAGCTACACAAATCCCTAACGTGATGCCTGGCCTGTGATGCGTCTTCATGACTCTGCCCCTTTTCTAAGTCATTTACATGTATCAGGTTTTGCTGTTGTTTGCAAGCTTGTTTTAACTTTAAAGAGAGGGTTGCTTCAGCTCACAGTTCTGGAAGTTCAAAGTTACGGGACCACATATAAAAGTCTCTTCACTGGCAGAGACATGAGCTGGTGCAGTGTGTCACATGGCGAGAGAGCCTGCGCATGACATCCGTGTGCTTGAGTATAGGCAGAGGTGTGCGTGTGTTTACCTGTTTATGGTGTCTCAAACTTTTACTCTGAGAATGCTTGTTGGTTTTTATACCTAGTTTCCAAGGAGGAAAACACTGTTTTAAAGATCTCTTTTTACTAATTTAAATTATATGTAACTGTTGATCTCCTTGGAGGCTAAAGACGTCAGACTCTCCCTTGGTGCAATAAGCAGTCACGAGCCACCGGCATAGGTACTGAGAACTGAACCTGGATTCTCTGCAAACGCAGGGAGAGCCCTTAGCTGATGCACCATCTCTGGTTCCTCATACAGCCCTGGGCTCCCAGCCTTCGAGAACTCTCAGTTCATTTCCTTATCATATTACTGACACACCATTACCACAGTTTTAACCAAAGATCTTCAAATAAAAGCTCTTCCAACTCCTCAAACTCATGTTTCCTTTCTTCAACGCTTTCTATTAATTTTGCTAGTTCATTAATTAGCATGGATTTTAATGTTTTCTTTAGTTTTTACCGACCGGAGATAGAAAGCCTACTCAAAGACCAAGGCCTCTTTCCTGCCATGGTGTATTAATGGTAAAGTGACCCCCAGTGACACTGCTTCCTGTGCTCCACTGGGATCCTTCCTCTCCACTGTGGACTGGACCTGGCAACTCAGCTGAAGCTAAATATAAGGGAAGCAACTAACTTAGTTACAGGAAGTGTGACTTGTGCCTTCTTTGTCCTCTTGCTCTTTCTCTGAGTCCTCACTATTGGGAAGCAGGAATCCATGTTGTGAGCAGGAAGGGGCCACATTACAAGGTACTGAGATGTCTGGCCAACAGCCAGGAGGAAACAGGGGTCTGCCAACAGTCACATGAGGGAGAATGGAAATGGCTCTTCTGCATCCTGTCGACAGCTGTGAGTGAGTTTGGACGCAGACTCTGTCCCAGCAGAGCACTTAGATGACCACAGCTCTGGCTGACACCTTACTCACGGCCTTGGGACAGATGTGGGCTTAGAAAGATCCAGAAGAACTGGCTCACAGTGCATTGTAGAAACATTTCTTATTTTAAGTTGCTATGTTTTGGCAGTTGGTAATGTTTTCGGAGGAAGGGGATTCACACAGGAAGGGAGGCTGCCATAACAAATCAGGGAAAATAACAGGGAGGCTTTGGAAGTGGGCAGTGGGCAAAGGCTAGACAGATTCTAAACAGTGGATTAGCTTAAATTGCCCTGAACAGATTGTTGAAGGAAACCTGGAAGGTAGGGTTGTTAACACGGCAGAATGTTCAGAAGCAGTATCAGCTTCTTAATGAGACGTAGGGAATATCTAGTAAACCGGCCATCTTGGCAAGGGGATTCCAAACCGAGTCTAAGGTACTTCTTCACTGTTTTATCCCCTTATAATAATACATAATATAGAATATAGAATTGAATAGAAAATACAACTATTAAACAGGAATGAAACAAAAGTTGATGGCTTTGACATTTTGAGATTAAGGTTAGAATTAAGAGGTGGCTAAAAAATCAAATTCAAAATTGGGGAACTATTAGGAGAATACAGATCTCAAATAGAGGTAGATTATTATGGTTGTGGTCTTAGGAAACTTCAATTTTAAACAATGTCAGATAAGCAAGTCTGCCAACTTCCCTAAAAGAGGCACAGACTGCATTCATTGTAAGGCTGTGCGATATTTCTGAAAAGCTAATTTGAAATAAAGTTCAACCGTGCCTTTCTCACAGGGCTCATGGAAAAGAACTCTATGGAAAGGCTGGTTCCCAGCAATCTCCCTTGTGTCTCTCTACGGTTTATGGCATTGGGTATATTATTCCATGGTAAGGACATGCCTGTGGATACACTGATCAAAGTGACCAAGAAAAACAATGACAGCATCCAGTGAGTCTAACAATACTGGAGAGGACCACTGTGAAGAGAAATCTAAGTCACAGAATAGCCCAACCTATAGTATCTATACAGCATAGGCTCTGAGATGAAGAAACCTGACAAACCCTTGGGATTTACCTTAGAAACCCGGCACGCTCATGTTTCCTTTTGTCCTAGATCAATAACTCAAGTAGATGAGGATGTACTGATGAATGAATACATGTGGCTTTGACACGCGCCGTCACAAGGCTGCGTCCCTCACTGTCCACAGCACCTCAAAGCCAGCTGTGGAGAGGCTGATCACATCTAAGTGACTGCACTGTGGGAATAACTGCCCACAGGGTGCACACAAACACACCAATGAACCTGACCCTCAGGAGTTCTCCACAAGTATGTGAGGGTAGCAGTATTTTGAAGAGATGACTAACATCTTCCCCTAAACAAACAAAACTTACAAAAAGAATTTCCTTGAAGTGATACTTCCCACCATGGGACCAGGTGATATGGTGAGCTTTGTGCCTGTACCCATAGAAGGTGGAAGGTTCAATACCTCTCTCCTCAACGCTCCCTAGCAAATCCAGGGGTTCATATAAGAGGGCAGGCAGCTTCACCAATAGTCACGTGAAATCAGCCGAGGCCAAGATGGAGGAAAGGAGCTATCAGAGCTACTGAGGCAGGAAGCGATGCCTGCTACTCAAGGCATATTTTGTTTTGAGTGTGGTTGTACAGATCACTCGGTGTGCTGCCAAAGGTTGTTCACAATGACTGGCATTCCTACCCAATGAAGTCTTTGACTCAGAAGCCCTAATTCTTAGATCCATGTAGGAACTGTAGTAGATCCACACCCAGGAACCTTCTACTCCACTGTTGTGATACCTCATCTCTTTAAATCTGCTTTCAGTGTGGAAAGTAGGGAGTTTAAAGGGGCGATGAGGCTGAAAATGTTTCCTTCTCCACTGAGTTAACTTCATCACTAGAAACACAACTTGAGGCAGTTGGGCTCCAAAGACCTATCTTGGGGTTTCTATGGGAGTTTGTCTGTCTTCGAGAAATCTCCCCAATAGAGCTAACATTCCCTTCAAACAGCTAAGATCCATATGAAGATCCCATTCTAGAGACAAATCTAAAGTCACATGGCAGACCTAACAAACTTTGGGAGAAATGGAGTCAACAGGCAACCCAGGGATGCTCCTTTTCCTTACTGATTACATGCCCTGACTTATCATCTGCCTTGTGAACAGAAGTCTTCAGGCTCCCTAGTAGTCAACCACAATGAATGCAATTCTTCTCACGCTCACAGCTGTCACATAGGGGCCAGAGCCTTCTTCTAAGCCAGGATGTGTGTCTATATGATTGAAACAACAATCATTTTGGTGCCGAATGCTCAGGTCTTTACTTCCAAAGTAAAGGCAACAAGAAGAAGACCGCATGATTTTTGTACAGGTAGGGACAGCAGGATCTGAGGTCTGAATAGACTGATGTGAGCAAGGCTGCCCTTGCTCTGGAGGGAAAGACTATCTTCCTTGAACATTTCCTGGCAAACAATTAAAGAGAAAATACAAAGGGCAGCCACAAAATGCCACACTAATGTGAGAGAGCTCAAAGAATGACTTCCTGATGCTTAAACTTAAAAAGTGAAAAACGTTTTTTGAGAAACTAAGTTGACTTTAACAGGATCAAAACAATATTGTTCAACCTAATGGGAAGACCCATGGAAGCTCAGGCGATTATAGGAAATCCAAGCAACACTCATCTCCTCTCACACGGACTTCAACCATCACTGTCTCCCTCATCTCTGGTCTACAGTAAACAGACTTTACCTCTTCAACACCATTTGCATTGCCAGTTTCTTCTAGACAGAAAACAAAATCAACATACATGTAAAAAAGTTAGAACACAAGCCCCCAAATTCACAATGCACCCTCGAAGTCCTCATTGTAGAGACTCTTAAGCTATGACCATTGGACTTTTCACAGGTTGCCTTGAAAGCAGTGTGAATTTTCTACAATGTTTATGTTGCTTGCACAGCAAAAGAGCAAGCATCTTGGGAGACAAAAATAAATGCTCCGTGACTCAATCTTAGTTTGTTTTAATAAATGTGTCCTATTGGCAACTAGGTGAATGCCATTTCTCTTTACATTTCTGATTAAGTGTCTCCAAGACCAAGTGGCAACCCGTGATCTCTGTTTTCCCACTGAGGTCTTGCAGGAACTAGCCAACAGCCAAAGCAGACCTCTATAACTCAAATGTCGCACTGCAATTTCAAACTGGCGTCTTTCTTGGGTTTCATTTTCCTTGCCCGGAAAACAATGAGGTGCTTATTTTGATGCCAGTGCAACTGTGGGAAGGGCTGAGGTATTTGTGTTGTGTTGAATTTTTAATCTGCAGAACTGGACAGCTGGTTACAAGAGGGGCACATGTTACTCTGGCTTTAATGATTCTGGGACACACAATGAATCAAACCTCAGGAAATATGAGTTTGATTGTAGTTTGTATTGAAGCTGATTTATACAATTATGAAACACATACTATCAATTATAAGAGGAGCTCACCAGCACCAAGTATGAATCTCCAGTGCCATCGATGTAATTATCATACATAATGTACACACATACTGATGGCAAAGAGAGCCTCACTCTTCTGATCTCCTAGAGAGAATTCCAATCCTGTCCTCACATGAGTTTCATGTGCTTTCTGGACGCAGTTCCTTCTTGCCAAGTGCCTCCTAGGCAAATGCCTTTACCTCAGGGTTCCTGGAAGCTTTAAGTAGTATGATTCAGGACCCAAATGCATCCAGAACCTTCCTATAATCCCCCCACCACACACACACACACACAGATCTAGGCATGCATATATATATATATATTCCTGAGTTAGTGGATCTGTGGCTGCTCAAGGGTATTTTTATATTTCAGCAACTACCATGGTTGCTGGTAGTTATCACTTGCAATGTCTAGCAGGGAGACTTTCCTTAGTTCAGTGTCATCCTGGTTTTGATAGTGGGTTCCAGGTAAGCCTAGGCCTTAACATAAACCTAATAGTAGTAGTAGTAGTAGTAGTAGTAATAGCAGCAGCAGCAGCAGCAGCAGCACTAGTAGTAGTAGTAGTAATAGTAGTAGTAGTAGTAATAGTAGTAGTAGTAACAATAATAATAAAGTACCATAAGGTTTTCTTAATGTGAAAAATGAGGCACTGTTTTAAGCTTATTTCTAAAGTCCTCAAATACTAAGAACTACGCTGTATTCATTTTATAGCCACAAGTTGTGAAAGATACAATACTGTCTATGATGACTTCATTTCTAAAGTTTTGGGTTGACAACATGTGAAGTAAAATCCACAGCACAATGAACAGTGGCATAACCCCAGCTACTGAGCTGACATTTAATTCAAGAGGACCAGACTATGTACACCGCAGTCCCATGGGAGCCTTCCCGACTGCTTTTCAGACACTAGCTCCAGTGCAGAAGTTGTCAGAATATTATCATTCTTGCCACTGTGTGCTTTTAGTTTCACTACAGTTTTGTTTTTTAACAGTGTAGTGGTTTTTTGGCAGAACTTTACAATAATGGAATTATACTGTATTTTGCGGTGCTTTTGTGCCCAATAGGCAAGGTCAGACTATACTAGTAGTGGGTAGCTGACTCGGGGCTCACACACTGAGGATCTGTGAGTGAGTGTATCACAGGATGTTTATTCATGCTCATGTTAATAGAGATGTCAGATATGTTCCACTTTTCCTGTTAGGATACCGTATTAAATGAATTAATGGATTATGTATATGATATTCTTATTTTATTAAAAATGCTTAACAAGAGATAGAATTTTTGGCTATATTTTGGCTGATAGTAACAAATTGTGTATACTCCAGTGCACAGACTAAGAGTTTCCCTAACTTCACATCTTTCTTGAACTTAAAATACTCAAATCAATTCCACAGATCTCAGATGGTATTGACTCTGGTTTTCAATTTCCACCTCTGGGCAGCCTGCAATATAGCTGGCTATGCTCTGCCACCAAGGCTTATCTTGTGGCACGTCTGCGCATGCCAGGGACCCACAGGTGGCCTTTTGTGATTGTCTCGGTTACTTAGTTTCAACACTTTCTTTTAGCTTCTGGCTTATCATTTGACTTTCTTAGAGGTGGTCCTTCCGGAAATGTGAGTTCCTAATGCAATGCTGTCCTCTCAACTCCTCTCCATCACAGAACTTTTTCTTTTAAACTAAAGGCTGGTCGAGACTCTTCTCCAGCAGATCTGTCTCACTCTGCTGTCCTCCTTAATTTAGTTTTACTGTTCGCATTTGGTCGGCCAACCCGCCTCCGCTGGATGGATGGCCTGGGACGGAAGGTGGATTTCTCCTTTCCCTCCGGTGTACCTATGTTTTCAATCACTTTCCAGCTACTATGGAGCACCTATGCCAACAGCCGTATCTACCTTCCTTCCTCTTCTGGCTACCCATTTGCTCTGCTGTGTACATCTCAGCAATCTAATAGCAACGATCTCGTTTAAGACATTTGAAAGAGTTGTCTTATTACACTGTTCTTTCAAGAGAACTGGACTGGATATGCAAATCAACTAGGAGAATACCGACAGAATGCAACTGCTCAATCTTCAATTTATGGATAAAATTTCTTTGCATTGCATACACTCTGTTTATCATGTTTCAATATAAGTTGTCCCTTTGAGGTCTTCGATACTCTATTTTTTTATCTCTATTGATGTGATATTTTAAAACTTACAATTTCCTCCCTATTTGTAGACATTCAAACTGGCTAAAACCTGTGTTATTTTGAATAAGGTACATTTCAAGTTTTCTAAATAGTCTCATTATGTGGAAACTGTAATAGTTTTATTTCTTCTTTTTCAATTCATTTCTCATGTTGCTCTCTCACATTGTCAAGAATTAAAAGCTGGTCATTTTTGAAATGTTAAACTACACAGCATTCCTGACTACACCCAATTGGGATATGTAACCTTCGATATATGTTGTCAGACACAATTTGATGACATTCTACCTAAGTCACATAAATGTAATGTGGATTCAGGCTTCATTTCTCACCATTAGTGTTTGTGACCAAGCTTGTAATGAATACGTGCATATGTCACACAATCTCAAGGTTTTAGTGCATTTCTGACATGGATGTTGTGATGACTGTCATCCTCATGTCTGCAGAGTGAACATCAGTGAAATTCAGTATCCTTGGTAATGACCGACCACATCTTTCTCTCCCTTGTTCTTTCTCCTTATTTCCTTATATGTTCCTCACCCTCTGCCTACCGTCCTCTGTCTGCTTCCCTGATGCTCTGTATTTTTGAAGATGTCCAACTAGCCATCTAATTTTGAGTATGGATAGCATTTGTTTACACTAACTGAAACCAATACCAATCAGAATAACTGTGCAAGTATTTTGGGTGTATTATCATTATTTATTTAATCTGCATTTATTATTCAGATGATATTCTGGAACTGTGCAAATTAATCTGAAGCAGGTTAAAAGGGACTGCTTCCAGCCTAGAGGAACCGTCTGGGCAACAGAGATGTCTTGCGACGTCATCTGGTGATAAGGCTTTATTTTCACCAAACTGTTAGTTTGAATATGCTAAATTGGTATTTTTAAATCATATTCAAATTGTTTCTCATTAAAGGTGATCTGAAAATGGTGCTATAATAAAAATATTGCATTATATATTTAAGATCTACTTATCCATGTTTTATGTTAATCTTATCTGTATAAAATGGCCATTTAAATCCCTTCAGAATCAGGAACATGAGAACTCAGAATGGTATTTAAATCAAGAAGTCATGTTAACATGTGGCAGAGGGCAAAAGCTTGCATAAGTGCTAAGTCATAGTAAGCAACGGTGAATACACCTGGGCTTCCAACCTCTCTCCCATATTATCCTCTCTCCAATCTTACTATGTATGATACTGACTCTCTTCCTGCATTCTATGCAGTTCTTTTTCTCGATCAGATTTTAAACTACAAATAACTCTACTCTCCTTGTTTTTTTAATAAAGAAAAAAAAGTTATATGGCCAGGTGGTGAGGGTATATGCCTTTAATCCCAGCACCTGGAAGGCAGAAGCAGGTGGATCTGAGTTCAAGGCTGGCCAGGTTTATAGAGTGAGTTCCAGGAAAACCAGGGCTACATAGAGAAAGCACTCTTGAAAAAACAAAATATAATAATAATAATAATAATAATAATAATAATAATAATATGTTAGGTGTTTTTAAAGTTCATATATATACATATATATGTATATATATATATATATATATATATATATATATATATATAAGATCATACGCACCCTTACAATCTCCCTAGAACTTCTCCAGAAACAGCATCCACATGTCCCTTCCATGTCTTCTTTTTAAAAAATAACTCACTGGATGCAGTTACAGTTGCCACCAGAAAAATGGGCAACTTACCAGAGAGTACACTTCTGAAAAAAAAAAAAGGGTACCCTTCCTTCCCCAGAACCAGTCAAGGGCCAACAGCAGCTCAGCTCGCTAACATGAGGCTAGGACGGAGGGGCGACGTGGGAGCACAAGAGGGCTGTGAAGGGCAGAGCAGAGCCACCATCACGACACATGGAGACACGTGGAGTGTTCTCACTGAGATCAGGAACAGGACAAGGCCAGCTCATTTAATACAGTGCCTGGATAGAGGAAGTAGACAAGAGAAGGGCACAGAAGTCAAAGCACCCTGTTGGCAGACAATGTGAGTCTATACTCAGGGACTAAAGATTCCGCCTAGAGCTGAAAGCGGCAGTTAACATACCAAAATGGGTAGCTACCTTCCTACACACCCAGAACAAACATACTGGAAAGGAATCAAGGAAACCATCTCATCCACGGTAGCCTCAAAAAGAATGAAAGAAGAAAAGAAGAGCTTGGGGTAAAACTAAAATTCTGAAGAAACTGAAGAAGACACTAGATGACGGAAAGAACTGCTGTGTTCATGGATTGACAGGATTAATACTGCAATATGGCCATCCCACCAAAACCAATCTGTGGATTCAAAATCACTGCCATCAAAATTCCAATGCAATTCCTCACAGACCTTGGAAGCATAAAGGGCCCAAGATAGCCACAACAACTCTGAACAACAGAACAACTGCCAGAGTGTCATCACTCCTGATTTTCAGGTACATTATATAGCCACAGGAGTGAAAAGAACCATCATGGTATGGACACAAAAACAGACACATTAACCAATGGGATAGAACAGAGGACTGATACATGTCTCTGAACTTACAGCCACCGGACTTTGACAAAGATGCTAAAACTACATGTGAAGAAAAAGAGAATCTTCAACAAATGATGCACCTACATGTAGAAGAGAGAAAAATTCACCCTTGTCTCTCATCCTGAAGGAAAAAGACCAATGGCAAACCAATCAAAGTCGAAAAGTTCAATCTGAAAGTGCTAGAGGAAAGAGAAAGATGTGCACATCAGGACATGGGTCTGGGAAGGGCTAAATAGAGCCAATGACCAACAAGTTGGACTTCATGAAATTAAAATTCTCTGTACCACAAAGACAACCATTAACTGACTGAAGAGGCATCTACAGAATGGGACAAAAAAACCTTTGTTTGCTATTTACTGACAGAGGATTAATGTCTAGATTATACAAAGAACTCACGAAACTAAACACCAAGAAAATAACCAAGTCAATAAGCAGAGGATGAGCAGACCACAGCACACAGGCTGCTCACTGAAAGGCAAGGTGGCTTCCTCGGAAAACTGTATTCAATTATAAAATAAAATATTTCCAAAGTTGGAAAACGCCATTTATACTTGTCTGCATCCTGCCTCTTTAGCACTTCATGCTCCGTGGTTTTCAGTATGATAAACTGTTTTACTCAAACACGCTGTTTGGCAGACAAAGTCTATCCTTTCAGAGAAACTTAATGGCCTAAAAGGACTGGACAAAGTAAGGCTTTCTGTTGGTTTTGGATCTAGCTCAGAAGTGAGTAATATTGTACAATGGCAGCTAGAAAGAACTTTTTACAAACCACACAAACACAGTGAGGTGCTGAAATGACCATGCCGAGGCAAATGCTGTCCTGACTCTCCTTGGAAGCCCTGACTTCTCCCTACCTGTGAATATTCGTGAAACTCAGAATGAGGTACAGGATGATGTTCTGGAGTGGATACTGTCTTCAGAGGATGTTTTAAAGAATCTCATGATTCTGTCTTTCAATGATGGAGATCAGTAAAAATTTGAGGTTTACTATATATATATATATATATATATATATATATATATATATATATATATACTTTAATACATTTAAAGATGCTACCAAGCTGTGGCCTCTGGACCACATTAAGACTTAGCTGTCCTGTAAGTCAGACTCCTTGCATATCATCACACACTGACCTCTTAACCACACACGAGTCACGTAAGCTCCACTATAGCTATGAGTATTTAAGATAAAGTGTCTATTTTGGATTCTCTACCCTCTCTGTTCATCCAAACACATCATGAAAAATTAAGACCATAGCACAAAAAAATTCTTTTCTTAAAAAACATTCAGATTTAAGCAGAAAATAAATTGCTGTGTGCACTGTACTATGTAAATACTACCCAGCCCTAATACTGAGTTTCTTTGTGAGGTTTTCCCTTTAATTAGAATGATAAAACATTTAGAGTTAGAGGTTAAATAGGCCCGTGGTTAAATACTAGGAAGTGAGTCTAACTTACAGACCTGTGTATAAAATGCATGTTATAGTTTTGAAACCACTATTTCAGATTATTATTTAATACACAAAACACACAGCTCCAGAAAGGCTTTTCAGGGAATAGGAAGTTAATAAGACGTGTAGAATATTTAATTTCACACACTGAGCAAGAGGGCAGAGATAAGCAGAACTTTCTGCCAAAAAACCAACCTTAAGGAAACGGTTGTTATTGTTATTGCAGTTGCCAGACACTCCTTGCAATTCAGCCACAGTGTTCTAAAATGTTGACAGAAACAATTAAAAAAAGGCTTCCTCCCAGCCCCAAGACAGCAGGATAGAAAAACACAGGTCCGAGTGCTGGCTGGACCACACACTGTCCAGGACAATGAAGAGACTGTAGAGCTTCTGTATTCAGCTCCCCAGACCACAGACCCAGGGTTATGTCTCTTTGCATTGCTATACTCACAGTGATAGTAACAAAACATGCTAACCACAAACATTGCCAGTCCTTGCTCACAAAGGCCAAGCTGTTTCCAGCCAGGAACAGCAAACAGCCTAAGTCAAATTTCGTGTTAGCCCTGTAATGTTTTCCACACAAAAAAAGTTACTTTTGTCAACATCTTTTAATACTTACTCAGCCACAGTTTTCATTACACCTTTCCTTCCAATTGTCACGTGTTAATAGAAGCAATGAAAACAAATATTCCCTTGGGTAGCTGCTTTAAATTGCATACAATACATTGAAAGATGCTACGAGACGAAGTGTCACAATATGATTATAATGCTATGAATTTCTAGTAACAAAAACAAATAATAAAAGAATTAAATTGTATCTTAAAAGAGAGTTATGTGAAGTGATGATTAATCATGTTATAATCGGCTGCCTAAGGAGAGGCTGAAATGTCACTCGTGATAAAAAGGCTTTGCAATGTAATAAATCCGCCATTATCAAAGGATCTTTAATGAAGTAAAAGAATCGTGTAACATTAAAGTACTTGTGAATTGACTCCTTTTAACTTCAAGTGACCATATCTATTTTCTAAGCCAAAGAGATGCAGTCGCTGTTAATACTGTTTCTAGCCTGACCATACAGCCCTTAAGCTTTATAATGTTCCTAGGGAGAAAGAAAGGCCAAAATACAAACCACTGCATAAAATACAAAACAACTATATCACCTCACCAAACCAGCTGAACACTGACCCTTATAGATTATAATGGGAGATAAAATGTTGTTAACTTTTACTTGAAAAATTTAGGATGCTCCCAGGGCTTCAAGGTATGGCATTGACTGAGGGCTTTAATGAACCCTCCCTCGATGGATACATTTTAAATTATTGAAGAAAG
Source organism: Rattus rattus (assembly GCF_011064425.1). NCBI lineage: Eukaryota > Metazoa > Chordata > Mammalia > Rodentia > Muridae > Rattus > Rattus rattus. The sequence goes on from NC_046159.1 coordinate 133,515,191, forward strand.
AAACAAGGAAGGAAGGGGGAGAGGGAGAGAGGGGGGGGGGGGAGGATGAGGAGGGGGGAGGAGGAGGAAGAGGAAGAAGAGGAGGAGGAAGAAGAAGAGGGGGAGGAGGAGGAGGAGGAAGAGGAAAAAGAAGAGGAGGAAAAGAGGAAGAGGAGGAAGAAGAAGAGGTGGAGGAGGAGGAGGAGGAAGAGGAAGAAGAAGAGGAGGAGGAAGAGGAGGAAGAAGAAGAGGTGGAGGAGGAGGAGGAGGAAGAGGAAGAAGAAGAGGAGGAGGAAGAGAAAGAGGAGGAGGAGGGGAGGAGGAAGAGAAAGAGGGAGGGGGGAGGAGGAAGAGAAGAAGAGAGGAGGAAGAGAAAGAGGAGGAGGAGGGGGAGGAAGAAGAGAAAGAGGAGGAGGAGGGGGAGGAGGAAGAGGAAGAGAAAGAGGAGGAGGAGGGGGAGGAGGAGGGGGAGGAGGAGGAGGAGAAGGAAGAGGAGGAGGAGAGGAAGAAAAAGAAGGAGGAGGAGGAGGAGAAGGAGGAGGAGGAGGAAGGAGGAGGAAGAGGAGGAGGAGGAGGAGGGACCCAGTGAACACAATCATTCTCTTGAACCTAAAAATGCTATCCCTCGTTGCAGATGTGCATGTATGTGAACCTTTGAGCCTTCAGATCTCCATCTCTCGCTCTTTGGGGAATCACTGCCCTCCTATCCTCCAGCCTCCAGGCAGGGCCACTTTACTGGTGCTTTTCCAAATCTGCATGGTTAGCAGGGAGTGCAGAGAAACAGGAATGCAAAGTCAAACAGAACTGGCTGTTTGCTTATCAGAAACTCTTCTAGTTTAAATATTTGGAGAAAAGCAGAAGCAGCAGAAATTTAAATAGTTGAAGGATTATCTATACATTTCAAATTCTATTAGAGCATGACTTAAAATTTCCTAAAATGTTGCAGCAGATGAACAGAGGCGTAAGTAATACGCGACAATCTCTCCCTTCACAAAGGGCTAGTGTCCTCTAACAACTGCAGGGAATATTTCTCACATCCAGATGTTTCCTGTACAGCCAACTCAAGCAACCTGTCAATGTGATGTGCTCCAAGTTAAAATGAACCCTGGATAATTTGATCAAAACCAGAAGCAAGTGCTGCATCGTTCTGTGGGCAATACTCATCTCAGGGCTCAGCTGGGAGGAGCTAGCTGCACTGGGTTGCACTGTATGTAATCAGGGTTTCCTGGCTGTGTCAAGGTAAGGCCACAGGAGATATTAGCAAATGAAATGATTCTAAATTTGAAATCACAAGATGATTCCGTGAGTTACAAGGGAAGTGGAAAGTGGAGCGACTGCTTGTGCATGTTCAGGGCCTGTCCTAACAAAGATACGCAAGTCAACAAACTGCCCAATTATATGTGAAATTAAATCAATTATTCAAGGGCCATCTATCCATTGGATATCCAATATTGGTCCTTCTCATTTCCTTCAGATTTTGGTCATTTTACTTTTCATTAACAGAGAAAGAGGGTAAACAGAAAACAGAGATAACAGTCCAATCCTCCAACTTCATATTTGGTAGCGTTAATTAAAAATCTGGATCAAGAGACAACTCTGGAAGTTGTAACCATGGAGTGATTTTCATTGTTTGTACAGCTTTCATCTCTCCTGTGAACAGAAAATTAATGGCTGCTTTTGCCTGTGCCTGCTGTGGGACAGTGCTGTGGACACCTAAGAAAGGAGAACATTGAGGACAAACATAAAGACAGACCAACTTCAAGGAAGTCTGTGCTACTTGCTATAACACAGAAAGCTTCAGATTTCGACTGTTACAACCCGTAAAAGGAAGAGAACGTTCAACTTGATCCTTTTTGTAAAACATTTCTGTATCAATTAATCTTCCCTTTAGACACTCTGGAGATGATAGTTACGCACTGCTGCCTACAGAGGAGCAAGAGTCCAAGCATTCAATGCCCCCATTATGAGAAATACAAAACAAAGGCTCGCAGACCTGAAGAACTACAAGAAATGCCATCACTCAAAACAAGAATCCTCTTAACATCTTTTGTTGCCCAGTTATTCTGTGTGTCTGAATAGAGACAGAGCCATGAGGGGTGTCCTGTGTGCTCCATTCAAACACAGCATAGTGCATTGTGCCATGGTACTCAGGCATTGGGGCCAGGGAGAGAGCACCAAGCTGAAATTTGCTAACCACTAGCAGAACAGCTAGAAAAAAATCTTGATTCCTAGATTTGTAAGGGAAAATATCTCTCTCCAATGCTTTAAAGGTTCAGGGAGACTGATTCCTAGACAAGTGTATGAGCCTAGTTTTTACACAATCATTTCCCCCTAAAAATATCTGCTCAAATGTCAATGAACTCTGTTTGCTTTTGTCAAAACAAACAACTAAATAAACGCCACACAAGTAGAAACTTCGTGTGATATTATGTCCCTAAGTATTCATCAAACTCGTTCATTCACTTGAGCTATGAAATTAGAGGAAAATCATTTCCCCTCTCCCCCTTTTCCTCTTCCTTCCTTCCCTATCTCTGACAGACACACGAGAGAGAGAGAGAGAGAGAGAGAGAGAGAGAGAGAGGAGAAAAAGACAAGAGAGAGTGAGAAACAGAGACACAGAGACAGAGACAGTGGTACAGCAAGACTCTAGAAGCTTCCACTGAAGCTTTTGGGAGTTAAGTGTGATCAGTCAATTCCTCCAAGTACCTAGAAGAAACATGATTATGAGATATAAAACTTTTACTTGAGGTTTAAAGTGACTGGATTTTCTTAGTGCCAACTCTTTACTTCTAAACCTCTCTTTAACTAAACACAGGGAAACAAAACAAAACTAATTTCACACCAAGCTGACCTTAAACTCAGGACCCTCAGGCATCCTACCTGTGCTTTCCCAGGGCTGTCTTTATCTGTGTCCTCCCACACCCAGATCTGGACTGGATGACTTCTTTTCTAAGGGTGAAGAGTTCTGAGAGGTAGCCTAACATCTGTACTTTACACCCAAGGACAGAGAGGAAAACAGCCTTAGGTAGGCCTCTTCTTTTTCCCTCCTCTTGATGTCTCTATAGTCCTCATACCATCAGATACAAAACCTTTATATCAGTAGCGAGGCAAAAATCTAAACCTTAGAAAATGGTCTATAATCCTACAGAAGGCTTGCAGCCCAGATGCCTCTAGTAAACCATATGACACTAGAGCCAGGAAGTAAAAACTAGGCCAAGTATTTGAGATCTTGTGTTTAGTTTCAAAATCTTAGACAATATATTTTTAGATTCAGTATTCCAGTACAATAAGAAAATTCTTGCCAAATGTACTCCACGAGTGCAAACTGAAATGGAGGAAACAATTGTAAGAGACTATTTCCTTCACGGATAATCATTCTAATATACTATTCTTTGATCAAAGGTGACTGATGCCAAGCGTGGTGGCCACACTTGTAATCACAGAAGCAGGGAGGCCGAGGGCAAAGGGTTGTTATGAGTTCAAAGGCTACCTGGGCCCGCTTGCACAGAGGGAGAACCTGTCTCAAAAAACAAACAAAAACAGAACAAAACAAAATGTTAATCGATGTGCCACCTGCAATTTTCTACTGCAACAAATGGAAAGTGAGTCCTCATTATACCATAAACACATGTAAACGTCACATATATTTGGCTTAAAACATGCTAAATTCAATACACACTGAAAAAACCTGAATGTTCCCTTATTAATCTCTTTCTGTGTCCGAGATCAAAGCAAAAGTAGTCTGCATAAAAATACATTCAGATGAGCAGAGGATAAAGGTATGGAATCTTACTGTGCTTATATCAGCTGACATAAAGAATATTTATCTTATCTGAGCATTTACATGCTTGTGAAGTATAAAATACTATAATTAAATCATTGATGAATCTTTTGACATGCCAATATGAAACGTATGCACGTTTTGAATGTGTTTGCAATAAAGTGTGCTGTCCCAGCCTATCAGTGTGCACTTGGCATTGACATTAGAAATAGCCCAGCATCTGTGTCTCATTACAGCATAGAAGGGTTCCAGAGAGCTGCGTTCACTTGGGGGTTAGTGTTGACTCATTTGCTTGATCTTCTACAGAGCTCCGGATGCAAGACCACTCCACTGTGTACCTGTGCCATGGGACACGCTCTGGGGGAAACGCTCTGCTCTGCACTGTGTTCGCATAGATCACTGTAAGCACATCCAAAAAACTTTCTCTTCCTGGGGTGGGGTGGGGGGAACCTCTGGACAGCCTCAGACATCTTCCCTGCTTTTCTAGGTTTGTGTATGTGTATATGTTTTCATTTAAATTTTTTACTGATTTATCAAAAAAAAGCATACTACTTCAGAACATTTGGAAATGATTAAAAAATATAAAGCAGAAAGAAAAACCATCTAATCTAACAACAGAGCCATTATTTATGTGTGTTCTTGGAATGCTTGTTTCTATGACTTTCTTTTCAATAGTGTGTTAAAAGTTAAGATCGATTTGCTTTCACAGTGGTCACAAACACCAGGAATCGAACCAATTCGGGATGAGACTATCAGATCCAAGTGGCACTCCTTTTCTACGAGGTTGAATTTCAGCTTGGTGTAGACGACAGCACCTTCCTTAGGAAACGGCAAGGAGCCTGTGACACAGGAGCAGCATGGGAGAAATGCAGGAAGGGGAAGAGCAGTGGTCCCTACCTCATCGTCGTCAGCATCATACTGGGCGTAGTGGCGTTCGAGCAGCTCCCTCTGTCTCCTCTCTTGTTCCAGGGTCTGGCTGATCAGCTGGGCAACCTCACTCACTTGTCCTGGTTTTTCTCGTCCAATAACAAACCTGTGGGAAGGTTAGCAGAAACTAACACAGTATAGACACAACTCAATAGCTGATGAAGGTGGTCACACTCAAGCTTACGGCAAGCTACTAGATTAAGAAACACTATGACCCACGTACTTGGGACAGCTAAGAGAAGATAGGATGATTCAGCTAGGGAAGCAACTTTACACACACAGCTAAGCAGAGTAGAAAAAGGGTGGCAATAGAGGCCCGCCCATGAAGAAATAACACCCTCAGGAAAGTCGTGACAGATGTAATCTATTCTGCAATACTTCACCCAATTCATGACTTAAGAAAAGGAAGCTGGAACACTGGTCCCTGTATCTGATGACCTAAAATATTTCTGTAACAATGTCCCATAATACTGCAAAAAAACTTACTTGAAAAGCATTTTGCAGTAGATCCTACATTGGGTGGCTAATAAGTTACTAAGTCCTTTGTCACAAGCAGGAGAAATAGAGTTTTGTGTTGAGTGGGTGCATGCTTGTGTGTGTGTGTGTGTGTGTGTGTGTGTGTGTGTGTGTGTGCAAGCATTAAAAAGAGGGTGACTCAAGATTGATATTAATCTTGTAAAACACTGAGTTCAACAAGAAACTGGAAAAGCAATGACTTCCTGTAAGCCATGTCGTCTGTGATCAGCCCTTGTTAGTAGAATGTGGATTAATTAACATTACTTTCATTTTAATATATGATTCTATTTTTAAAAAATGCAAATAATATGCCTGAAATAAATGTATGGTTTCTAAATATGAGTAGCCGTATTTGAAATGTCACACTTAGTCTTGTCTACACTTATTGATAAACATCCCTTGATTATAGGATGTTGTTTTAGTCACTGTTAAGTCACACTGAAGATCAAAGCTTTGGTTCTTCGTTAGGTGCCTCTCCCAAAAGCCTTCACATGGTTTCCAAGAAGACTTAGTGTAGTCCTAAGCGCAGTTGTTCCTCATTTCATTTTCTGTTGGCAGTCAAGTGTAATTAGGAGCCTACATATTTTCTCTGTCAGATAGAATCTATATAGAGGAAGATACATCTATTTGAAATGGTTGGTTCAATAAAAATGACAAACACATACTCCTGTGATCATTATATCAATGAAAATATGGGGACTGTCGTCAACCAACCCAAAACACTTCCTCACACTGCTTTCCAGAAAACTTCGTTACTCTGGTTCCACATTAGTCTTCTGAAGTTTTAATTAAATAGAACTGCAGTGTATAGTGAATGTTTTACTGTCCATGATAGATACTTGGCAGACATATCCTTCTATAATAATTCTAAAAATAAGATGGATTTTGGATAATGCGCATCACGGTATTATAAGTATTTGGATGTGAGCCTTTATAGACATATTTTCATTCTCCTTTAACGAATTACTAATACTGCAGTTGAGTCAGAAGATAAATGGATGAGCAGCTTTTCACACAGTTGCTGTGTTGTCTTGTGAAGAACTAGGTACCATTTCATAGTCACCTCACAGTGCACAAGAACCACATTTGCTGCACGTCCTCACCCACACCCAGTGCAGCCACCTTTTGAAGGGAGAGCCATTCTGGTGGGTGTCTGCTGAGATCATTATTCTCAGGACAGTGACCCATCCTCGCCCAGTTTACTGCTGGAATCTCTTCTTTCATGAATTTTTTTTTTCAAAAATCTTGTCCATTTCTAAATGTTCTTTATTTCTATGATTGAGGGGAAATGATTCAATATGTTCTGGTACATGTTATTGTCTACATATCCTAGAGATATGTATCACACAAAATGGCTACATACGTACTTAAGTGTTTAATCTATTACCATCTCCCAGTTTATGCTTTCCCCTCTAAGCTTTTCCAATTATGTCTATGATGTTTTCAAACAGCCGTTGGTGTCTGTTTCTACAGATGACCATCGACAATACCATGGGGAAGAAATGAATTCAGACTGACAATGTGATGACATTCTCAAAGCTTCCCGGTGACTGTTTGTCAACACAATAATAAACACACAACTGCTGATGGCATACTGAGTAGTTTTCAATGAATAAACTGCTGAATGACATCAAAAATATGTTATGTTTTTCAGTCAATTCTAATTCTTAAGATTTTTTTTGCCATTTTATGATTAAATTTTTTAAATTTCAAACCACTTCTTAAAGTTAAATATAATTAAAATTTTCCCATTTTTTCTTAAATTTTAAATTCTTTCTTAAAGTTAAATTTAATTTTCACGCATAATGTGTCATAAGGCTGGTTTCTTTCTTTCCAAACAGCAAGTGATTTCAACACCATTTGTTAAAAAGACTGTTCTTTACAAATATTGAATTACTTGACTACATTGTTGCAAATTAGTTGATTCTAAATTTGTAGGGTGATCTCTGGACTTTGCAGTCTGTTCCATGATGTGTTTATAATTCTACCAATACAACACTTCCATGGCTGTTAAGTAGTAGATGTTGAGAGGGAGTGGCGAGTTCTTGACCTCTGCTGTCTTTCCCCTGTATTGGATGTAAACTTTATAATCTGCCTCCCAGCTCTTCCAGGAAAATCAGCACCCATTGGGATTTGTTCTGGACTTATGTTGAAAAGGCATCTTGACAATATGAGCTCATCCGACCCATAAACACAGAACATGTCTGTCTTTACTTAATTGTTACTTTCTCAGATCCAAGGTTTTAACCCATTTTTGTTTCATCTCCAAGAAGTTTGTGATTTTTTTTTTAAATTGTAGAATGTTGAAATATAATTGAATCATAAATATTGGCTTTGTCTTTGGCAATCTAGCTAAACTGAATCACTATTTCTAGAGTTGTTTTGTAGATATGTAAGGGTTTTTGTAAGTAAGACTGTATCCTCCATGAAGAAACACATTTTGACTTTGTCTTCATTAGGGTTTTACCAAGACCAAGGCAGCTCTTATAAAGGAAACCATTTAATTGAGACTGGCTCATAGTTTCTGAGGTTCAGTCCATTATCATCATGGCAGGAGGCTGGAGAAGGAGATGAGAATTCTATATATTGATCAGAAGACAACCAAGAGGGGACTCCCTTCCATACTGGGCAGAGCTTGAGCATCAGGAGTCCTCAAAGCCCACCCTCACGGTGACACACTTCCTCCAGCAAGGGTACAACTATTCCTACCAGGCCATACTTCAATAGTGCCACTTCCCATGGACCAAGCAAATTGAAACAAATAAGTCTAATGGGGCCAAACCTGGTCAAGTCACCACAGACTTTTTTCTGACTTTTGTGTTGGTCTACACATGTTAAGAAAGTTTGACAGTATCTTTGTTATTTTTCCTCTTCTATTATAAAATGTGAACTCTGGATTGCCAAAAGATATACAGGATAATTTAGCTAAGAGATAATATAATCTCTGTGATAAAATAATCATGAATGTCTTAAAATAATATTGATGTGTAAACTTACTATGTTTTAGTAAACAAATGTTTATCAGAAATTGTGGCTCATATATGTCTCAGATACATATAAAGAAATTTAAACATCCTAGAACAGCAGAGTTAGACAAGCCTAGACTGGCATTTTGTGTTTTAAAAAAAGATTCACCTATTTTATGTGTTTGAATGTTATATATGTGCATATACATAAATATCTGTGCATCTTGTATGTTCTTATTGCCCTCAAAGAGGATCAGACCCCATGGAACTGGAGTTATTAGAAGGTGGGTGGTTTTCAGCCATCAGTGAGTACTGAGAGCTAACCCCTAGTCCTTCTAAGGAGCATCAACTGCTCTTAGCCACTCAGCCGTCTCTCCAGCCCTTTTTATGTATTGTTGATTGTTTTTGAGACATGGTCTCACTGTGCAGCTATGACTGGCTGGTAGCTCACAACATAGACTATGCTGGCCTCAAACTTACAGAGATCATGCTGTGTCTACCTCCTAAGTGTTGACATTTGAGGTGTGTGCCGCCCTGCACAGACTTTTAAAGTGTATTTTGAAATGGACCACATAGTTAGGCTTTAGGGACTATCACTCATCTACTAAGGTGACAGAGTAATTAAAAATACATACTAATGAAAATGCAAGCTCAAGGTGAAAATAGAATTCAGATTCATTTCACTTAGCCCATTGATTTCTAATGTTTTTAAAAGTATTTGATCATTTCTGCAAGTCCTCTTACTTCATGACCAATTCTTCTGTAATCATTGGTTAACACATAGTTCACACCACACAAAATCATACACAGACACACACACTCAAACCTACATCTACTGAGTCTAACCATGCTTGGTCATGTAGGCTCGGAAGGGGTCGTGTTCCTAGAGAAAATTGATTTTCCCTTCCTCAGTAACTAGTGGCTGCCTCCAGTGCCTTACCTAGGGGTGGGGCCACGTGGACTTTTCCCTCATTTAAGCCAAGAATTCTTTACCTTCCTTTGAAAATTACATGGTCAGATATTGAGGTGTAAGAGTGTTTACTAAAACTGAAGAAATGTTTTCTTAGGAAATTTCCTCAATGTACTTAACAGAGAAAAGGAGATTCAGACCTTGTCTTCTGGTCAAATATCTGAATCGTTGCTGATAATTCTAAAAAATGAATGAAGGTCTTAATAAAATCTTGGGAGATATTTTACATGGAAATTGTAAAAATATCCAAAGTCTAAACATAATCTATTACAGTAATGAATTAGGTAATCACAAAATATAATTCACAACTCTAATATGATGTTTCTATCTTTAAAAAAAAAAACACCACTACTTCTAACCTGACTTATTTATGAAAAAGCTGATGTGAAAGAGTCATGCACTATAAAAATTTCATAGGAAATAAAGACCACCCCACACTTTACAAGAATGTTGCACTGTAAATTCTAAGGACACTGTTGCTAATCAGCACAGCTTTCTGAATTCATTCACATAATTTACCATAATGCACCATTTGCCTATTGATAGTTTAGATGAAGAATCACCTTAAGGTTTAATGAAATGGAAATGATTTGGAATCACCTAAGACAGATAATTGATCTCATAAAGTAGTTTTACTTTTAAATGTGTTAAACTACACATGCCTGTTCATTTAGGCAGCTTTTCTGAGCCACGGTAAAGGGCCGTGGTTATACACATCTTTGAAGTCTGAAGTACCATGAAGCGTTAATGGTAGACATTTGTGTTAACAGGTCACCACTCTTTTAAGTATAACCCAGAGTAAAACCATGCAGAAGTGGAAACAATGTCGTCCCTTTGCCTCATCTTCTTTATGTGAAAATTAGTGTCTAATCTTATGTGTTTGAAGGAGTGATCAAGACTAAACTACATCACACACAAAAGAGGATGGTGATCCCTAAAATCACAAGAAGATTGACTTGTAGAAAAAAAGATGTAACACTCAGATAACCTCTCTACATGCTTCTGCCTATGTTAACTGAGCTCATAAATATGTAAGATTAGATTGTGTATATAATCTACCTAATAGATGCAGAATTCAACATGAGATATCAAATTTAGCATGCTTATTTCAGTTATGGATTAAGGATATGGATATTTTGGAATAGCACATTTTAAGTGTTGAAAGTATCTAGAATTTAAAACTATGGCTTTGATAAAAAAAAAAAAAATTCCACAAAAGTATGGAGGCCAGAGTGGTTCTGTGACTTGAAATATGTCAATGTTTCTCAGCTTTAATTTTATATTTGTAAACTAGGCACAGTAGGTACAGTAACTATTATAAAATCCTTACAATGAGCTCCAGAATCCAGGGTTCTGAGAGTGTCTGATCCTGACTGCCGACTTGGACGAAGATTATGACTCCACGGTTGAATGAATTTACATGTTTACTGTGCCCAGTGTCCCATTAATCACAGTTCTAAAACAGATTTTGAGTTAAGCACAGAAGAAGCATAAAATAACTGACTTAAAGGAGTTAGATATCAGGGAAGGGGTGAGTGCAGGTCATGGAAGGAGTTATGAAAACTGACAGAAACCTAAATGTTTTTTCTAGATCTAACTCCATCATGGATTTTTTTCGTTTTCGTTTTGGGTGATGGATGAAACATATTTGATAGTGAAAGAATAAAGTACAGAGTGACACTCCACTGCTTCTGCCCCGACTGACCGTTCTAAGCAGACAGAAGATCTTTACAATTTACAGGGCTCCAGCTAGGGTTAATCTTGCTGTGTGGTATTGTTTTTCAACTGTTTTTAATGATATAATTTATTTTCCAACGTATGTTCAGGAGATTTTTATTTCATTTTACTAGTTATACATAAGTATAAATCCCATGAGCAGCTCATTCCTCGTCTGCAGTAATGGGGACTATGCACAGCACTTCACGCTCACGGGCTGGGCACCTACTGCCACTGAACTGTAACCCAGCTTTCACGCCCACTTCCAACTGAAGTTTAAAAATTCCAAATACAAACCAACTGAGTGATACACATCAGTCTTGTCTGCACATCTCATTACCTCCTTTACATCACTTCCAGCTGAAGCGAGGCTAGCACATGTGTTAGCAAACTGGTCTGCTCCAAATTCAAAGCTTATGAGGAAGAAAAATGCTCTTCAAATTGTCCTTTTTGCATCACAAAACACTGGAATGGTAAGGTGCATTGATATTTAATGGTAAAGAACTGAGAAGTTGATTCAAATATGAAGTAAAAATTGAGGACTTTCACTATTGAGCAATGGCTTTTGTCTTAGTCTCTGTTCCATTGCTGGGAAGGGATGCCATGACCAAAGCAACGCTCCTCAAGGAAGCATTGGTAGAAGCTGCCTTACAGTTCTAGAGGTTTAGCCCATTATCATGGCAGGAAGCATCGCAGCGTGCAGGCAGACATGGTGCAGGAGAAGGAACTGAGAGTTCTCCGTCCACATTAGCAGGCATCTCCCACAGGAAGAGAGAGACACTAGGACTGGCTTGGGCTTTCGAAACTTCCAAAGCACACCAGCAGGGACACACTTCCTCTGACAAAGCCAGACCTCCTAATCCCTCTCAAGAAGTGCCACTCCCTAATTCCCAAGTATTCAAACTAGGAGCCTATGGGGGCCATTCTTATTCAGAGTATCACAGCCGGGATAAGATCTTTATCTGGTCTCTTTTAGTGTTTCTAAAAAGTCATCAGCAAGTTTCAACATGTATTATTTCCCTACTGCTTCAGGCAAAAATGTAACAAGCAGAGGTTAAAAACCCAGTTATTCTTCCTATTTTCATTTGTTATGAAGCCAAGAAATTTGCATATTTTACTCTCTGGCATTTAGATGTCTACATTACAGAGGATTCCTTTGATTCCTTTATAAAGTTTCTGTTGAGCTGTCAAATAAACAACGCTAAGATTGCATTTACAATTAAATAGGTTGAAATTGCAAATCTCCTAGACACTCAGGGTGAATGCCACGAAAGGGTGAATGGAGATTGATGGTTTATAAATGCCTGGCTTTCAGAAACAAGTTCTAATTCAACTGATCTCTAGTCAAAAATGGGACATAAATAATATTAAATTTTTAAATCTTAATGTACAACTGAGCTTAAAGTATAAAAAGAGGGAAAGTTGAGCCAGTCTACAGGCATTGATTCTTATGGAAACAATTCTTGGTTTGTGTAAAAATGTGACCATTATGTGTTGGAAAAACAAACAGGCAGAACTGAAACTCAAGCATCGTTTTAGTGAGTCACAGAGCACAGACAGATTTTAGATTTGCAAACTGTACCTCATTTTTGCCCACTTGGTACCTTGTGTGGCCTTTCTCTGAAATGATCAGCTCTTAAAATATTTACCTGAAAGCTACTGAGGAAGTGCTGGTAGCTGATGGCCATCGTTCTCAGCAAAGCGAGTGGATATTAGTGCTTAGTGACACGCCCATGCCTTCTGCCTCTTACCACAGCATACTAACGTATACTGTTCTTTTCCCTGTTGGGAGCTAGGCTAACATAACTCTCTACATATTGGCAAATAAATATATCACTAAAAACTCCACATAAATGTATCTTTAAGAATTCAGGTATGTGCATGTGTTGACTTTTCAAAGCAAAACCCAGATTGTTTAAATATAAATATAAGCACTATTTTATAGATGTGAATTCTGAATGTAACCCAGTACTAAATAAAACATGTTGCTATATTATATTTCAATGTTAAAAAGTAAAATCCATGTTTAAAAGCTACCTAACATGCTGACTAGTTTGTCTTGATGTTTAAAGAGAAACTCCCAAGCAAGTCTTGCAGAGTGGGTTAGTGCTGCATGGATGCCACAGGGAATCCAAAGAGCAGCCCTCATGTCTGCTGAGGGAGCTCTCAGACCCTCCTGACACCATTTTACCTGCCTTTCTGAGGACTGAGTGTGGTAGGAACCAGACCTCGCCCATGTGTTTGGTTAGGTTGTGCTCCTCAAAGCATCCCTTCAGCATCCAGGGCTGCTTTCCCATTGACAAAGTTGAAGCTGGCACTCAGGTTTGGACCACACTAACTACGCTGCACGAGGACTTTGCTGCCTTCCTTTCATCAATGTCACTTCCACTTCCACAGTGCTCAGAGCAATTGGCTGCCTCATTGTGGTGAGGAGAGCCCCACGCTGTTTTCACAGTTGCATTCACTAAACGATGTCTCCTAAAGGTGTTGATCATGAGATTCTGGCAAAGTGTAAGACATTTACAATGCTTCAAAAAGGTAAGCTAAATCAAATAATAAAAAAGTAAACTAATCAATTAAAACTGATTTGGAAGTTTAACCACAGTTGGCTCAAACTGGCTTTCCTATTTAAGAGTTATAATTTTCACAACCAGAGTAAAAGATAGAAATTTCAAGGTCTGCAGCCTCTGTCCTATTAAAGTGGAAAAGTACAATTCATCAAAGAGAGATGCTGGCTGACTCTTAAAAACAGTGCACAGATTTTTACGACACACTGCCTGAAATCACTCAGCCAACCTGTCTAGTAATGCATGCTCTGGTGCATGGACAACCATTTCAACTTCAATTGTTCCAAAGGTGGTTTTGTTAAAAGGAATTGAGAAGTAAATTAATATTTACTGAGGTGGCGACTAGGAATTTCATCTCTGTGGCAATTCCTACTGTGTTAACAGTAAGGTACACCACACAACTTAGCAACAGAGGGTGTTCACACTGTTTCAATATTCAGACAAAATTTCTATTGTAATTATAAATATTTACAGGGAAATTACCATCCATAAAAGTACAGCATCACCAAGTTGCTCGTTAGAAAGCCTCAGATTTACCTGACATTGCCCTTGGTGTTCCGCAGAACAGTTGCAGCAAAATTCTGTGTGACCCCCACCAGGCTGATGCCATCCACTTCCACAATCTGGTCATTGACTTGGATCCTGGAGAAAGAGAGAAACCAGCATTGACAGTGACTGGCACTGCTAATGTACTGCCCTTTCCAGGAAGTCACAACCCAAGCCTTGTTTGTAAGGCGTTCTCACTGATTCCAACCTTAGGCCCACAATATACTCCAGACCACAGTCGAATATTAGTCAAGATACGAATCTTCAAAACAGTACTATGAAGACTGCAGAGACAGTTCGGTTAATACAGTGCTTACCTGGACTTAAAACCTGGAAACTCTTCGAGATCAAAGAGATACTCTATCTCAAGAAAAGACAGACAGCACCCGAGGATCAAAACGTGAAGTGGATCCCTTAGTGTCTACACACACATACAGATACATGTGCAAGACTCACGTGAACATATAAATGTATGTACATATGCAGACATTATAAAAAATAAAAACTTCACTGAAAGCAAAAAAGTAATACTGAAAGATTCGGTTTATCACACACACTCTTAAGAGGAAGGAGTAACTGAAATATATGCAGATCTCTAGCAAGCTCGTACCTAACTAAATGGAACGGACTCAGCTGAAATATCCTTTGTGCCAACACCTAGTCCCTCTCACTGCTCTCCCCTCAGGAAAACATCAGGAATCACTTGCTTCAGTGTTTCAATCGATTGTTTCAGTGTATGCAACCCTCACACGTGTACATGTGTATGTTTATATATACACTTAGGTGTGCGTTTCTATGTGCCTGCTTCTGAGATGTCTATTATAATATTGATTAATGTCTAAATGATTCTAAATATGCACATTTTATATGTGCAACTTTTTAGTCCTCATAATAAAATACTCTGGGCATAGAATAAGGTGGTATGAAATGGGTAACAGACTCACCCGACTTCTAGTTTATCAAATCTGAGCACTGTGTAATATTTGAATCAGGCTTTTTCCTAAAATAATCCTTTACAGAAAAGGACAAGCGCCTTGGGTGTGGTCCTACAATCTTCTGGTCTTTATTTCTTCAGCAGATATGGCCACATGCTATTTCTTGGTGTCAACAGTGTCAATGAATACACATAATATAAATGTATGTTTCAAAATTTTTAAAGTGTACTACTCACCTTACAACTTGCTTTATTCACTCAATATTAAATTTGAGATTTGTCTCTGGCAACTACAGTTATAATTCTACCTAATTCGTTTTGACAACTATATCATAGTATCTTTTATGTATGTATCAAAATACATCTGTCTACTTTTGTAGCTGGACAGGCATCACCTTCAAATATAACTATTATAAACACAGCTATAAATAATTTAGTTGATATATGCTTCCAATCACAGGAGAAATTAAATGTATGGAAGTTGAAGAATCCTTGGGGCTTTTAGATCTTTTCTATGGTGTCAATCGTGGAGTTGCATAGCTAAGTAGAGCTTGCCTGTGCTTCCCTGTGTGCCTTGGTCCTTCCTTAACACACCTGTCTCCTCTGCCTTTTTGAGGAACTAGGTAGGTAGTGATGTCAGACTAGTACGACGATGATGATGACACAGCAGCAGTACACGGGGGGCCAAGCTTCACATAGGGCAGCGCAGGCCGGCCCTGCCTCTCCCGTAACTGAGATACCTAGCTCCCCAAACACTTTCAACCCCATTTATTATCTGGCTAATTCCTGAAATGAGCTGAATCGAATCTCTGACATCTGTATTTTGTATTTATCAATGTCATCTTTCAAAGTCCTCGGTGTTGGCCTGTATTTAAACATCGCATTCTGAAGGATCCACTGAAGGGATCACGAAGCCTGCGGAACTGTGGCACTGCAGAGAGATGGCTCAGTGGTGAGGCGCAGTTCCACACCCCACCTCACACAGCAGAATGACTCTCAGAAACAACAGAAATATTCTTTGCTGCCACTCAGGCTAGCTAGCACGTTAGTTTTCTTTCTTTTTATTTTTCTCCTTCTGCACTTTGTACTGCCCCAACCATAACTCTGGTTTTTGACACTTTGCTTCTGGGCCTACGATGCTGCTGCTGACAATGGTGGCTGTGTTGACGGTGGCAGTACATGGGGGCTGCCATGCTCCCCAATAGCAGCAGCTCTTACTCTCTGCTAAGGACACTGAACACTGTGGCCTTCATAGGACAGCTGAAGAATCTGATTCACTTCCCTCCACTTTAATTCTCTTCTGAATGTATGAGTTCAAATGATTTCCCAAGCATTTCACCACTCCTAAAAGGAAATCAGTTTACAGAAAGGCCACTGTATGCCTTTGAAGCATACAGTCTCTCTGAAGACTTCATGTGTGGCTAAGGTTGCAAACCGAAGGCGTCTGTTCTCTTCAGTTGTGTGATTGATCATAAATGTCTTTCATTATGTGATAATGAAATATCTTCCTAAGAATGGTATTAATAAAAATTACAAATTCCCTAAACTTTACGAAGATATGAGTCATTTGGATTTTATACTGAACACAATTCACAGTGCTAACCTTGGGTCCAGCCCTGCCTCCTCTATTCTGGGTTGTTGATGTACCTATTTCTCTATTATCTACCCACTTATCTGTCTGCCTGTCTGTCTATCTATCTATCTATCTATCTATCTATCTATCTATCTATCTATCTATCTATCTATCATCTATCTATCACCAATACCACATTTTCTTGATTCCTGAAGCTTTAGAAGAAAATCTTGAAGTCAGATCATGTCCCCTTCCAACTTTTTTCTTATCCTCCATGACTGAGTATACTATTTTGGATCTTGTTTTTTGCCATATAAAATAACCCAGCCCATTCTTTAATACCCACTGCTATGGTCTGCTATGGTCCCTCATAGGCTCCTGTGTCTGGACCCCAGACCCCCAACTGGTGGCGGTGTTGGAAAACCCGATGGAGGGAATGGGCCAGAGGAGGTGGGCTTGGCGGTTTTACATGCAGGCCCCACTTCCTGAGTGAGGATGACTTGTGCTCAGCCAGCTTGGTTCATCCCCCTAGGATGAACTTCATTCCCCTAGGACTGGGACTCAGGTAAACTTTGCTTCCTTGAGTTCCTTCTGTACCATGTTTTACCACAGCAGTGGGAAGGAGCCAACATAGCCGCAAAATAACTCAGGAGATTATCCACTGGGATTTCACTGGAAACGCAGATAACACTCAGGAGAATTCACAGCCTGACGCTACTTTTCCTACCTGTGAGCATGAATATGTGCACTTATTTAAGTTTAATTGATACCTTTACTAGAATTTTATAGCTTTACCCAGAGCCTAAATTTTGTCCAATGGACTTGATTTTTGAAAGATAATATAACTATTATTTCTATTAATTTTAAATTTTATTTATTTATTGCTGATAACTGTAACAGTAAATAACTTTTGTAATATAAACTCATTCTACCAATGATAAAATTATTTCAGTTTGAGGGTTGGGGATTTAGCTCAGTGGTAGAGCATTTGCCTAGGAAGCGCAAGACTCTGGGTTTGGTCCCCAGCTCCGAAAAAAAAGAAAAAAGAAAAAAAAATTATTTCAGTTTGGAAAGTTCTATAATTTGATAAATCTAGCTGAGAGAGCACTCCTGCACATGCCATTTCAGAGGACAAAGCACCCTGCTTGCTTTTGATGTAGCCTTGGGAGATCGTGACCAGATCTGCTTTCAGATCCTGAGAAGAGACCAGACCCACACCCTTCAGAGAATACATCTAAAGATGGTCAGGGATGTTCAAGTGCACAGAAGAATTCTCACAAGAGACTTCCCTGCTCCCAAATTCATGTTGTGTGTCATACTGACACAAGACAAAATGGCAACAGTGAAGATAAACTGAATTTGGGACTGGTGCCACAATCCAAAACAATGGCTACTCTGGAGACTGAGGCAGGAGGGTTCACTTGAGAACAGGATTTTGAGAACAGTATGGTAAGACCTCTATCTTAAATAAATAATGAACATAAAACAAAAAGGGGAAGGAGTGAGGCAGAGACAGGTGAGCTCAACTCCAAATCTTTAAGCTTTGGTGGCCAGCATCCTCCAATCTGCAAGCCGGCAAAAGCAGTAACTAACTGGGAAAAGTATGCTGTGGGAGAGGGGACATGGCGATATAACTGATTATAGCCAGCATGGCATGAAAATATTTAGAAGCATGTTCTTCAGTCCAGGTGGAGGTGAGAAAGGAACCTACCTTCAGAAACAGTTAAGTCATTCTAAGCCTAAAATGTGTTGACTGCATATCAACGATGCTATGCCCACTGTAAGACGTGCAGTTGGCCCCACCCATGTACAGCATTGGTCCTGCTCTTTCGGCAGACGTTTACCCACATGCTTCTCTTCAGTGACTTCAGTCCAGTTATCCTGTTTATTTTGTAGAAGACCTTGATTCTCTGACCACAAATTACTGTAAGAATTACTCCTTAATTAGATCTGGAAGGCTAGTCTAAGGTAGGTACTGTCTTCAAAGATTAGGAAACAAATGACCCAAGTAAGTCAGCGCCTTCTCATTGTGTCATCAGAACGCACGCGACAGCACACGTCAGAATGCACACTGTAGTAGAGTAGTCAGTATTCTCAATGAGACATGCAGGAAGGTCAAGGGAGAAAGCCACCCCAGACAGGAATAAAACCTTCCTGAATGAAGACAAAAACAAACAGGCTCGCTGTGCCCAGGGTCACATAACACAATACTTTAAAAAAAGAAAAAAAGACTTGGGACAAAAAACTGGGGACAGTCACCTTAAAGCAGCCTAACAGATACCAATGCATATATCCGAAACAAAGACTACGGATAGGACCTAGACCATGAACTCAAAAACCCAAGCCTTGTGGCACTCCAGAGAAAGAAATACACAATATAATGAGAATGTATGGTGAAATAAATGAACATAAAATATGAATGGTCAGTTTTACATGAAAATAATATAGAATTGTGTCAATCCATAAAATACTGGTTTCTGGTCCAATGAAAGGAAACAGAAAAGGAGAAAACAAAATTCAGTGTCTTTTATGCTGAACTTGAGATAGAAATCAGACTGTCAAATAGGTTCTACGTATTCTATATTTGAGCCATGAATTTGAGAGTTTTTCCCAGGAATCATTAAAAATAAACTAGAGGACCAAGAAGAAAACAACAACACACGAGGCCATAACTTTTGAACAACGATTTTGAAATAATGTTACAAGTAGGGAGTAAACACAGACTTTAACCTATTTAAAGGTTGGAGTCCCATATTAATTTCATTATTCGTATTTAATCATTTTGTTGCCCAAACGAAGCAGTAGGGAAGAGATTTCCATTAGTTAAATTGTGGAAGTGGTTGGTGTGTTCCCCTTATTTCTGTAGATTCTTCCTGAAACACTGATGAATACCACATTACAAGTGAAAGAAATCAACGACAACAAAAAGCAGCGCAAATACTTCCTTTTTAAAAAGTAGAAATACAGGTGATGGGAAACATTTAAAAAGGCCTGAAGGAAAGGGCGGAAGGCAAGCCTAGGCAGCTGGGAACACTCACTTTGGGGATGCCCTGGGCTCGGTTCCCAGCACCCACATCCCTCTCCAGGAAACAGTGCTTTCTGGCTTCCGTAGGTAGCTGCACACATGTGCTGCACAGGCATACATACATGTACATAAAGTAAAATCATTAAAAAACTATTAAGGGTAAGTGCTCAAGAAAAGTTAAATATCGGAGAGCAATTATGTCACGGCGTTCACATTATTAAAGATTTACTGTATGACAATATCCAGTCTGCATCGGGTAAGGCGGGAGCTGTTTGGGAACTTCTGCTCAGGGGAGCACAAACGTTATCACGCCAGTGAAGACACTTCAGCAACATGGTTCTACAGCATTTAACACACGACATACATGGATATAGTAAGTCTGGTCCTAGGGACTAGTTTCAAAATAGTCAGAGATGTTCCTGATAATTTGTATATAAAAAAGCTGGTAAGATCCCCATCTTGAAATAAAAAACATGCTGAAAACCATCTACGTTATAGTTACACACACACACGCGCACACACACACACACAGACGCGCGTGCACACACACGCACACACACACACATGCACACACACACACACGCGCGCGCGCGTGCACGCACACACACACACCGACGCACCTTTAAAGTGGACTGTGAAAATGAAGGGCACGGTAAACTACAATGTACTACTTAATGCTGACTGTGGAGCTGGACACAGTGGGGTTAGCCAGGCCCCGTCACTTCCCTATGAGTACACATAAGAAACTTTAGCTTCCTTTTACATACAGCAGAAGCAATAAAACACGTATTAAGTCAACATTATTAGCAGGAGCATGTAAGTTAAAACACAGAGAGTACAGATCACTGCTCTTACAATGTAAGCATTCAACAAATATTTTCTTGAGGAAGAAAATAAAAGCCCCAGGATGTAGAGAGATATCCCTTTACACACGATCTTACTCTCCGTGCCTTCGATTACACATGATCATCTACTATCTGAAAGTATTTCGTGGAGAATTCCAGAAATAACCCCAAACTTTCAAAGTGTATGTCATTCTAAGTAACATGATGAAATCTGCTCTCTCAGTCTGTCCAGCCATGTGGAAATCGAAGGAGGGCTTTTAGTACCATTGTATTGGCTCCAATGCTTTCCATTATTAACTCGGTACCTTTCTTGAGACCCTGTCTCAAGTAAATAAGTAAGTATGGTCCCTGCCTCTTAGGAGCTTCATGTATACCAACAGGTTATTAGGATATTGGAAGACAGAATGGGTCTCGACAGAGACCCATAATTCACAGACATCTTGAGAAGAAGGTAAGGTGATACGTAACCACACATAAAAATGTTTGATGATGTTCTCTGAATTCCACTGTCAATCAGGGGTCTCTTCATTTCAATCCATTGCTTCCAGCTAAAGCTTTTATATTAAATCAGCAGGACCACTGAGCTGATGCAGACTGGAGCATTAACTCGTAACTACCGGGGCAGGCTGGCAGGCTCTGCTCATGGAGAGCTCTCCTCTGATTCCAAGCAATGTTCTAGCACTTGTTCCTACATAGGAGATGTGGAGGAACACTGGTCTCTAGAACTCCCATCAGGCTAGAATTGACTACTTAAGTTCTCTTCCCTTCTGTCATTTACAAAAGCATCAGAATTATTATTATTCATTTTAATATTTCTAAAGTAACGTCATATACTAACTTTCCCAAGACATGTTCTTTAATCATAGTATGTCATGGCCCACTTCACACTAAGTACATGAAAGGACAGAAACAAAAGCAGATAGACAAAATCATACATTCCGATAGAAACATGCAGTCAGTTCCCCTGGGATTCAATGCACCCTGAGCACCCAGCTCACCTGCCATCCCGCTGAGCAGCACCTCCTTCAGTCACTGTCTTGACGAATATCCCCAGCTTCTCCAGTCCAGCATCAGCACCAACACCCATTCCAATAATGCTTATGCCAAGCCCATCCTCATCTAGGAGAAGAGAAGATGGTGAGCTGACGGCTTAGCCCTGGTCTAACTGGACTAGCGAGGCTGCTCCCTCCTTCTAGTTTTGTTCTTCATGTGCACCGGGAAAATTATAGGTTTGCCTCCATAGATCAAGAGTCTCCAAATGGTTCAAGAGTTCCAAACATTTTTCTGATACTTTTGGAAATTTAGTGTGGTCCCCGAAAAGGCAATAATTTGGTTTTGAATAATCAATGGCTCTCACGGAGTCTTTGATCACCCTATGCACTACTTTAGTCTTGAAAAAATATACATCCAACAACCTTTATAATTGTAAATAAAGGTGATCCTTAGGTATTTGGAATTTCACCTTTTCACAATTACTATCTACTTCTCCTCAGAAGACTGCATGGTTTGGAGTTGGCTCAGGAGAGCACTTTCCCTCCATGCCTTACACTAGCATTTGATGTCTAGCACAACAAAAGTAAAGGTAAAATAAAGATTGGATGTATAACGGAGTACACTTCTCTGTTTCTACACAAGCATCTATACTCATCAGTAATGTATCCATCTGCATACCTATATGTATATACATACATACACAGGCAGGCACACACTCATGTATATTGGCTTTTTCTTTCCTTTTCACAAATAAGACTTCATTTCTCTCTGCATCACACATGTTTAAAATTAATGATACCTCGCGGATAAACTTTTATAGACTTAAATCATTTCTAGTGACCGCATAAAATATCATGATGATATATCATAGTGTATTAAATCACTTCTCTATTAACAATCTGTCACTTTTATTTCTATTTTATTGGCCTTGTAAGCAATACTGAAAGTTATATTTCAAATTCACACACAAATCATGTGCTAATTCACATTTTCATTTGTCCTTTCCATGAGTAAATGTAGTTCACCACCAAGAAAATAAAAAGATTTTGTTAACATTTCAAGGTTACTTTTCTGGTAGCCTCAAAGTCTTTGTAATCATGACTTATCAGCAGCATAAAAAATATACTAAGCTAATCAACAGCTTGGATCATTAAAGGAAAGCACATGCAAGAGAATACATTTAAAATAATTTTCAGCAATTGTTATCTTCTGTTCACCAAGTGCTTTAGAGGAGGACTGGCCTCTGTGATTATCTCTTGTCACCAGCAACTGACTTTATGACAACTTTGTTCTAAGTCCGTGTAGAAAATCCTGTCTTTCCTACATTTGTTTCTGAGATGCCAAGAGCAACAAGCTGATGTTTGTGTTTTGGATTCTGGATTCTGTGGTGTCTCCCTGCATGAGTTTTCTGATATGAAGTCCATCTGAAGACACGTCCACCTTGACTGCAGGCACTGGAACGTCTCCAAGGTGAGACCACAAGCATCCTCTCATGTGTGAGTGATCACCGAAGACGGATCTCACCCATTACATAGGGGTTTGCATATATGCAACTTTTCATATTTACTTCATTCGAATCATTCCTCTCGTATAAATAGCCTGAACTTTATCAGGAGGATTTTCCAATACTAAGCACGCTGTGGGAACTTAGCCCCAAGTCCTCTTGTGCTTGGGCGGCAGTGGGTGGGAGAGGGACTTGCGTTTTGGTCATGTATATGGTTTTCGTTCCTCCTAAAAGAATTCTTTTGTGGGTATTGTGTGCTTTCATGCTTCATGATTACTATATTCATGGAATTCTTCTGCAGTGAATTTTTTCCTTCAAATGATGCGTTCATAGCTGATGGATCCGGTGCATACCTTGTGTTCTGCTTGAGACGGTTCTGTACACGGGTCCACATTGATGAAAGCCACCTCCTCCTCTCCATCTCCTCCACATAAGATCTCTGGGGATTAGCATTTCACCTGAACTCTTGCTCACCACCCTTGCAGAGCTTCTCTTGATTATAATGACCACCTGTTAAACTATGAGTGCTAAGGTGTTCATTAAATTCCAAGGCTGCTACTGAACCCCTGCAAGTATCTTGTACTTAAGTAATTATTCATGGGCTTTAAAATTTATTTCCCCTGCCTGGACTCTGGCCTTCTTAACATCCCCTTTCTTCTTTCCATGGGTCCTCTTACTGCTCTAACTAGAAAGTTATTTGCATTTTTTGTTGATAGAGCTTGTTTCAGAAAAAGTAACATTAAGTTGAGTCATACTGAATTCTAGTGCAGACTTCCACCAAGAAGAAATGAACAACTGAAGGGCAAAATATGGATGGCAGAGAACAATCATAACCAGAGGATGCTCCCATACCTCATCTCTTCTCTGTTCACAGGGAGGAGTACAGTGTACAAGTTTGGAAAACAAACTTTTGGCAAGAAGCCCAGGAATGGGCCAGCAAGACTGCTCAACAGGTAAAGGAACTCGCTACCAAGCTTGATGTGCTAAGTTCAATTCCCAGGGCCCACATAGTAGAAGGAAAGAAAAGACTCCCTAGCAAAACATCTTCTGATCTCCACATGTGTGCCTCAACACATAGAACTGCTCCTCTTCCCAACGATGTCATATATATGGACATACAGATAATAAATCATAATTTAAAGGGATCCAGCGGTGACCCTGAGCACTGGCTCTCTTCCTCTGTGCATTCTCGGAGACAGGCAAATGCATTAAGTAGACAAAGAAGTCAGGAAAAAACAGTGGGGCCCTCACATTACAGATGTTGTCCCCTGACCTGGGGTCCAGCCTTGCTTCCTCTC
This sequence comes from Rattus rattus, assembly GCF_011064425.1. Lineage (NCBI taxonomy): Eukaryota > Metazoa > Chordata > Mammalia > Rodentia > Muridae > Rattus > Rattus rattus. Next base: position 133,539,331 of record NC_046159.1, read on the forward strand.
AGGAAAGAGGCGCTTGCTGCTACAACATTCCTTGTGTTGCCCGTGAGATTTGAGCCTGTCTCCACAGGACTCTGGGTTAATAGATTTCCTTTTCTGTGAAAGGTCAGTTTTTCTACTGTATTTTTCTCTTTGTCACGATTTACAAAGACCCTTAGAATATTACAGATATTAACTTTGTTATCAATAAAGCAGTTTATCAATTTCTTACTGCTTTTTCTCTGACATAACTGTCTCTAATGGGTTGAGACTCAACATAATCAGAATGGTATTTTAACTTTTCTAACTTCTGGCTTCCCATTTTGTGGGTTTTCCCACAAACTTAGGTGACAGATATTGTTAAGGATTTTCTTTAAATATAATATTATTACTTTTTAGCATTCAATTTTAATCTGCTTAAACTTTCTTATACATGAGATAATAAAGGTGCTAAACTTTGTATTTTAGGTAGATGTTGAGTTATGGTAGAGTGCATTTCATAATAAATGCTCTCTCCTATTAATATTTCCTCCTGCCTGTTCAGTTATTTTCTACTGACTAACCACTGAAAATATAATTTGTTCTGAGTATCGAAGCTTTATATTAGATCGAGATATTTGGCAAATTAAACTCTTCATATTCTTACATTTCCCTCAGACCTGAATGTTTCCATATAAAATATATTATTATTTTACACAACACTCCCTTATAATTTACCTTTGTTGACAGTTCCATCTGCATTGCACTGAATTGAAAGAAATGTATAGGGGAGTGTATCCGGAGCCTCCCTATTCAGGAGTATGGTAACTCCATCAGTTGCTTAGGTCTTACACCTCCCCTATGCTTGCCTTTGAGATAGAATCACTCTGTCTATGGATAGGGTATTTGCTCCAGAGCTCCTGGGCAATTCAGGGTGGCCTTGAACTCTTGACAGTTCTCCCTTAGTCTTACATGTGTTGAGATTACAGAAACAAGTCACCATATCCAGCAAAATAATTGACGACTTTCTATAAATAAAAATATAGGTAAGTCCTATATTTTAAGTAATAAATATAATCAATATTTTGCTGCTGCTATAAATAAAATCTTTTCCCATTTTACTCTTAAGTTCTGTATAGGAATAATGTGAAAACCTATTAATGCCTTATGGATCTTGAGCCAGATCTCTTCCTTCACAAATTATCTTAGCAAATTCTAATATTTAAATTAAATTGGGCCTCCAAGACAGAGGCAGGTACTGCTATGATTTAGCTACCTGTCCTCTTAAAGGCCCATGTGTTAGACAGACTTGACCTCAACTTGTCACTGAAATATGATAGGGCCTTAGAAGTCAGGGCCTAAATGGCAAAGTTAGGGTGTGCTCTTGGGAACAGGAACCCGGCTCTAGTCTCTCTCTACTGCTTCCTGGCTGTCAGCACGGAGCAGCTTCCTGTCACAAGCTCCATTCTACTACTTTACCACATGCTCCAAAGCAATGGCCAACTGCCACAGACCAAAAGCACGCCCTGAAATCAGCTTGCTTTTCAGATGTTACCTCAAGTGTTGTGTTTCGGTCACAGAAGCCTGACTTACCAAATATGGATATGGGTAAGTCAGCAAAAGGAGATGTTTGTCAAACTTACTCTTTTATTCTTTATACTGGTCACTTAACTGGCATTGCAAGCTTGTCTTCTGATTGTAGGGAATGTGCTTTCCATGCTTCCTGAACTTAAAGGAAGAATGCCACTGCTTTTGTGACTTGCACTTTGCAAAATTTATAGGCAGTGTCTACCACATGCTAATTTACAGCTTTTAAACTAAATTTTACCAAACACAATTTTATATCACTACAGACTTCCTCTAAATTGAATGGAGTTAATTTTGCTAATAGAGGACTATGCCTTATTTCTCTCATGTATTCTCTGTAGATGTGTCCATGTTTGATATTTTATTTCGCCTACAATTCTAAAACCCGGAGTTGGTACCATAGCCACATTTTTTAAATAGTAAATTACTTTTGGGTAAAAACAAAACAAAACAAAAAACCCAAAAACCTCTTACTCTTCATTTTATCTGACACAAAAGAGTCAAAGTAACACGAGCTTTGTGTGCCCTTTACGAGCAGTGGAGCCATTTGGGTCTGAAGCACATCCATGTTTTATCTGTAAACACCATCCTCATCAAGCATGTCCACATTTTACATCCAGGCACATTTCCAAGGGAGCACTTCCGTGGTTTACCTGTCGATTTTGTCCTAATGAAATGTCTTCATGGTTTCTATAATAGACACCATTCCAATTGCTGTTATGGCAACTAGCAATCTGTTGGTTTGGATAACGCACAATGTTAGGAAATACATCATTAGGTACACATCACATGTGTCAGAAAAGTTCAGGGCCTGACATCACGCGTGCCACACGTTTGTATGTGTTTAGCGCCTAAGATGGATCTGAATTTAGTCAGCAGGCTAAGGTGGATCTGAATTTCAGATGCCTCTGCCACCATGAGCTGGGGTGACAGGTATGTGCCCCAACATGGGCCTTGTGCTGCCCTCTCTGTCAGAAGTGGCCTGGCACTTTTAAAGGGAGTCCTCACCAAGTGGGTCAGCAGCCAGTGCCCCATCTCATCTCATCGCAGCACCGGCTTCTGTCACCTCAGGCTGGCGTGTAGTTAGGAGGATGGTCCCTCTGGCTCCTTTGCATTACGTTTTATCATTTTCACTGTTGTGTTAACACTTTAAAAATTACAAATCTAAAAAGGCTCGAGTGAAGGAAGCGGTGGCACGCTACGTTGTCACTACAGGTGTTCACATGTAAAGACACCCAACTCTGAAACTATGAAAGTCCTGACTCATAAATACGGTCACTTCCACGTTGGCAGGTATGAGATGATTCACTGCTGCTAATGCTCTTTGATTCAGGCAACTTCCTAAGTTTGAAACTCGGCGGTAAATTGTCTTCCACGATGATGGACGCGTCTGGTCAGCTGTGTAGGATTGCCATCTCCCTCAGAGGGGACTTCTCCTTTGTGCTGGGACAGGCTGCCACCCCACTCTGCTTTCAGCAACCAAGTCCTCCCAGCTTGAGGCTCTGGGCTTAGCAGTTACTTTTTTTGAGCGTTTTTCGGCTCTTAAATGCTAGGCCTATGTTTGCTGATAGATGTCAGTGACATTTCATAGTTTCACAAGTCCTTGCTGCTCTGAGAAATCATGTAGTAAGGACAGCATGTGGTAGGGTTTGTTCTTGTTTCTTTTCTGAGGAAGAGGAAGCAGAAGGGGAGGGGAGGAGGAGGATGTGCTTTTATTGGTTCTACCTCCCCTAAACCATCCACAAGTCCAGACGGACAGCAGCACCATCCATGCGCCTAATACATTTCCAGCCCAGCTTTCTCACTACTTGATGTGTTTTGCATTAGTTAAGACAACGTTGAGCTCAGTCAGAGGGGGAGGGGAAATCCGCTGGTAAGTACATCTGAAATTGTCCAGATCCGATCTAGGAAGCATAACCTTTGCACACTAAAAAGGAAGTTAGACATCACGGAGAAGACGACCATTATTGAAAATCAAGTTATTAAGAGCAAGTTTTGTACAGACAGATTTCCATAGGAATATTTATAAGATCAAGGGTTGGTGTTTCACTTTCTTACTAGTGCTGTACATCTGCCAGAGGAATTATCCTCTGGGCCAAGACAACTCTGTGATTTCTATCCCAGGGCTTCTTAAGCACCTTAAAGACATTTTGAAGTGTACATTTAACCACGCCATTAGCTTTTTCACCTACTGTTTTAGAAAACCTTTAAATAAAAACATTTGAACCTTCAAAAAAAATGTATTGTCTTTATCTTCTCTGATTTCATGGACAATGTCTTTTTCTTAAATGTTTATTTTTTTTTATAAAAATGACGCTAATGTAAATTTTATTTTGAGTAAGGCTTTTACTGTATATTTTACATGAAAAATATCCCTTTCCAAGACAGATGGAAATAATAGCTTGACTTTCCTGTCAAATATGTATCTAAGAATTTTATAGTTCCCAGATTCTTATGATACTATCAAGATTCTAATTTTTGTTCAAATATAAAATTGTTCTTCTTAAAAAATTTCATGTTCTACCAGCTGTGTATTTTGTCTTTATAGACACCTTTAAATGGATTTGTTTTTATTAATCTACTCCTAATTTGTATTCTGCCTGTTAGATCTACTTGTGAAAGAAATATAGTGGAATTTTGAATAACTATTTCCTTTGGTTAGTTAATATTTCCACTTTAAAGTGAAATATATGCACAGAGCATAGTTTATTAAACTGTTTATCTGTGAAATATATTCAAAGAAGAGCATAAGCAAAGTCTGGTATTACACAACTTTAATCCCAGAGACAAAGCAGAGAATCAGGAATTTCAGGCCAGTCTGGGCTACATGGTGAAGCCCAGAACGAACTAGGAAACACACACAAGTGGAAGAGGCTTATGATACTAGAATTCGTATGCTGAGGCAGGAGGATCACAAGTTAGAGACCAGCCAGAGCTACTATAGAATTCAAGGGCTACCTGTGCTACAAGAGCAAAGGTAAAACAAAGTCCTTGACCTGTCAATACAGAAAGCATGGCCACTTCAGAGAGCTTCCTATAACCTGTCCCAACTTTCCTTAACTCTTGGTGACAATGTATCTATTTTACCATCCTTCCTCTGAGAACACCAACTTAATAAAAACTAACTACTCACCCGTGTATCTCACAGCCTTGATATCTGCTGTTCAGTTTTCCCTGACTTTGACATCTAAGTCAGTTGGAGAGTGGCTGTGACCTCCTCTTACACACCCTCGACCTTTCGTTTGCAGAGGTCACACACTGCTGCGTGCACTGCACTCACTGACTAGAGATGCTGCCGTGCCTCCATAAATACTTGGACTTTTCTCGAGTTTTCTCTTATCAGCAATGAGAGACATACTAACTGCATATCATAAGCGCCTTCATCTAGATTTTTAAATATACACAAATGAGAGCATCACTTAATGTGTCCTTTAACTGCAGTAGTCAGCCATATTTAGTGGAATGTGGGGCAGTCGTCATATTATCAAATCACTACATTATCCATGCAGTTTTATGTTTCCCAATTATCCAGAATTCCCATCTTTGATTCATCTTTACTGTTTGAAAGAGTTGGCAGTGTCTTTTCCTCCTTGCTAGCAGGAAGTGAATTTCTCTGGTAACTTGTGTTCATAAACAGTTTACGTATCAGCAGAATCTCTCCTTTCCTCAGGAGAAGCAGATGCTCCCGGAGTGCGTACGGAATTCTAGGGACACCTTTTCACTCTGGACCAGGAACGCACACGGCAGGACGGCTCCCAAGGCTGGATGCACCTGATACTATTCCAGTGTTTCAAGCACTTCCACTTGTTTTACTTTGTTCTTTGTAAGCTGGTGCTCTGTGAGATTCCCATTTTATCTTTATCCCTTAGGCTTCCCCACTTTGTGGGGATCTACTTGGTACTTCCTCCTCCTACCATTAGTACTTGTGTATATTTTTTGTATTTTCTCCTCCCACATTTAGACTTGTGTATCTCTTTCATTGGTCTATGTTTCACTTCCATTGTGTCTGAGTCATGCATCAGTGCTATTCCTGGCACTCTTGGGTGTTTGCTGCCATGTGACCTGGGCTTCAGGACATGTCTAGCATTGGTCTCCTAGGTCACCAATGTGGAATCTCAGCAGCAGCCATGCTTGTTGCCTCGACGTCAGCAGCCAAACTTCCCATTTGGAAATCAATGTATCTGCTGTTGGTAATGTGCTTCAGAATGTCTTTAAAGCCGCTGTTTACATCTGTACTGACTTTATTTGCTTTGGGGCTTTTCAAGGCATCTATCTGCCCCCATTCCTCCATTCTGAAGGCTTCTCGGATTTGTTAGTGCTCTGCTCACAGGGGGAACAATTCCAATTCTGGCTGCCCATCTCACAAGAGGACAAGCACAGCCATCTCTGCTCCAGGCACCAAAGGCTTCTGTAGCAGGCAGGCTGTCGCTCCAAGAGGAACACTCAGGACAGAAGTGTCTGTTTCCCTTCCCCCTTTTCTCTTTCTGTTTTCTCAGAGCAGGGAATGGAGCATTTTTGTCTGAAGCTTTCTGCATCTCACCATCTTCACTCCAAATCTGAAGTTTCCAGAGAGATTTCCCATCATCTCCACATTTTGAACTACCCCTCCACCCCAAACCAGAAATGTTCAAACCTTTCCTCAAGGTCAGCGTCCTGTGGGTTTTTACCTTCCTCAGCCCTTCCAGGAACACCAACAAAGTAATGGAACACACACACACACACACACACACACACACACACACACACACACACACACACACACACACACACCATCTTGATCTGGGTTACTACTGCTTTTCTAGACCAAAGTTCCAAAGTCCTCCCACAATCCTCCCAAAAATAACTGGAGGGGTCTGTCCCAGCGTGATACTGGTACCAATCTGCCTTAGCTTGGGTTACTATTCCTATGACTAAAGCAACTTTCAAAGAAAAGGTTCATTTGGCTTACATTTCCACATCATAGCTCATCATCAAAATCCAGATAGAAACACCTGAGTTTCTTAATAACTGATGTGGGAGGGTCCAGCCCATCATGGGTGGTCCTGGGTTCTATAAGAAAGCAGGCTGAGCAAGATGGGAAGAGAAAGTCAGCGAGCAGCACCCTTCACGGCCTCTGCACCCGCTCCTGCCTCCAGGTTCCTGCCCTGTTTGAGTTCCTAGCCCAGTTGAAGCTTCCTCCTCTCTAGTGACTCTATTTTGTGTCAAGGTGACATAAAACAAGCCAGCACATTCCCCACATGAACCTGGAGAGATCGGGGAGTCACGTAGTACACTATCTACTCAGAATCTGCATCAACTCACTTTGAACCTGGTAAAGTTTGGAGGGGGTTACAACTTCACTCAATTCTACGAAACAAGCTACCCCCTGGGAAAGTCACTGTTATTAGCACAGAGATACGAAGAGGCACACACTGGAGTCCTGTGTACCTTTCTCCAGTTCCACTGGGAAAAGCTCCAGCTTTTCTACTCGCTTTTCAAGTTCGTACTCAGCAGATGCAGCCACAGGGTCAACGTCATCATTTCTCCTGTCATAGTCCTCATTGGAGTACGTGTTGAAAACCTACAGTAAAAGGCCAAGAACAACAGAAAAGATGTCATTCGGTATCTCAAACTACATAATTTAATGAAAAGGCAAAACCAATGATTTATTTCTTGTTCTTTTAAAAAAATTTGTATGAGTATAATACATATGTTGAGTGTATGTCTGTGTGTCTCTTACATGTGTGTGTCTGTGTGTGTATGCACGTGCATGGGCATCTACGTGTGTGTGGCAGGTGAGATGCTCACAGAGAGTGCAGAAAAGGACATCACTCTCATTACTCCCTTCAGGCAGGGTCTCACTCAAACTGGAGCTGGGTTGCCAGTCTGTAAGTCCCCAAAGTCTTCTGTTTCTGCTCACCCACATTTCTGGGATTAACGTGGACCATGCCTGGCTTTTATGGCTTCAGGGGATTTGAACTCAGGTCCTCATGCTTGCTCTCGTACCTATTGAGCCCTCTCCCCAGTCGCTGATACTTTTCTCCTAACAATCAATTGATATTTAAAATTAATCAAGATGTTAGGAAAAGGAAAACTGAATGCAAATGAAAGAAACTTATCAAATTAAAACTATATGAGACACTTTATCATCGCCGATAATTGAAGAAACAACAGTAGCCATGGAGTGCTCTGTGTGAATAGTAATATTCATTAAACTTTATTCATTCAGAATATACTTAACAAGGACAATGATTTGTTATTTCCTGATCAAGCTAGAATAAAGCACATCAAAGCTATCTTACCAAACCCCAAAACTGAACCCGCCCTATGGCATGGATTAGACGAGCCCCAAGGGTCTTGTATATCGATACTATAATTACATCTTAATTACAGAATTACCAGAATTGATTTCCATTCTACACTGTCCTGGACTATGTTAAACGGCTCCTTTCATCTGTCATATGCCATTTTATTTGTATAGAGATTTAAATTAAATTTTCATTGGCTCTTTCTAGAAAATAGCTATGAACATATTGCTCAAAGGCTGTAAAATGAACAAGATATTGATCGTCTTTATTTCTAACTTAAGTCATTCACAAGACTATGTGTGGTCCTCAGACAGAGCCATAATAAATGTGCCTATTTGCAACAGAACTGAAGTAGCTCCCAAATCACTCTGTACACTGAAGGGTATTTGAGAGAATGGAATATATCTATACTAAGTGCAATCAATATCGAGAATAAAAGCTGTCACTCTCAATTCGATTCAAAATTTATTAAGCACCTACATTACATCTGAAAAGGTTCTACAAGTCTCCCCTCAGACTCTATAACCTGGAAGGAAAAAGGCTTTTGAAAGTATATTAAAAACTAGAGTAGAAACGGGAAGCAGGCTGACTAAGAAAACAGTGGAGGAAAGGCATTGGTTGCCTCTGCAATGGGCCCGCTGCTCTCGATAAATGCTAAATGCATATGGGCATTTCTGTGCTGCTTTTGTTTGGAATAAACCAAGAGTACAGACAGTGTTCGCACACAGGTACACACGATAAAGCTACTCATGGGCTTCACTCCTCACACCCCTGCCCTTGGCAGCTCTGGACCTGGGTGGACTTGTTTTGACCTGCTCTCCCACTGCACTGGAGCTCACGATTCCTGGAGCTTCCCTTTGTCTCTACTAGGTTTCTTCACCACAGCAATAGCACTTCATTAAAATGCATATCCCTATACCATGGAGTTGGCATTTTATTGGTCATTATAGAAAACAGGCTTTCTATGTGCCTAACAAATTATAAAACTCATAAATAACTTTCTCTCAGCCTGTTTTATCTTTCACTTTCAGCTTTTAAAATACATTTCTTCAACCAAATTTTAGCACACCAACTCAACACTGTTGTGCTAGACCCTGGAAAGGGCACTCATGAGCAGCTCACAGGGGACACAGAATAATAAACCAGAGTAGGACACGATGCCTGATGTGACAGAGGGATATACAAAGTACGTTTTAAAATTAATTTTTAAATTATTTGACCACATGTCGATGTGCACTTGTGCACAGGAGCCAGAGGAGTCGGATTCCCTGGAGCAGGACTCGTAGGCGGTTGTTAGTTGCCCTAATGGATTCAGGGAAGCAGACTCAGGTGGAGGAGAGCAGCTCGCAACAGTGGAGCCACCTCTCCAGCCACGGCCTCCACAGAACGATGGTTAAACTTCTCTGACAAAAGTAAAAACTTTGTGGAAGAGATATTTCAACAAACAAGGACTCATATATTCAAGTATGGAAGAGACATGTATTTTAAGACAGACAGAGAGAGGGAGAGAGAGAGAGAGAGAGAGAGAGAGAGAGAGAGAGAGAGAGAGAGAGAGAGAGAGAGAGAGAGGAGGGAGGAGGGAGAGGAGAGGAGAGGAGAGGAGAGGAGAGGAGAGGAGAGGAGAGAGGAGGGGAGGGGAGAGGAGAGGAGAGGAGAGACAGAGATATGGACAGAGACAGAAAGACAGAGCCTGGGGCCAGGACATGCACAGATAGACAGCATTTAAGGGGAACACTAATGGTCAGGTCAACCACAGCACTTTGCATAGGGAAGTCAATGTTGAATGAAATTACTCCGTTAATATTTTCTACTCATCTGATCCTACCATTGCTCCAGCTTAGCTGGGAGTAATTCTAGAGTACAGAAGAGTTTCACTAGAATGGAGTGAGTGAGTGAGCGTGCAGAAGTGTGTCCCTGCAAACCCATGTCTGTAAAGTAAGTATGGGAAAAAAAGCTTTAACAAGTTAATATCTTCTTGGATTTTTTGCAGGATCCTAGACGCCACTACAACATTCTCCTCCAGTTTGGGTGCTTACAAAGTTCACCTGCAGACATTCAGGAACTAAGTGGAATAATAAAGTCTTCCATATCAGAAAATGATAAATCTGACGAATCTAGCCAATATTCTATTCTACAGAGAGAATTCTATTCTACAGAGAGAAAAGTATGTTACTTTTCATTGTTAGTTCATGCATAATCTGAGAAACAACATGGTAAAACGACAAAACAAAAGTTATAAAGAATTTTTAAAAAGTCATATTTTATTATTACAGATTAACTATCATTGACTAAGAAAAAGCATGGAAGTCAACCAAATATATTAAAACTAGTCAGAGTACAGTAATGTGATGTTAATATTAAACTCATGCATAATAATTCATCAATAGCTCTCAAAAAACAGACAAAACTGAGAACCTATAAAATGCACTGTGATCTCTGCTTACAATACTGAGGCATTTCCCTCTCTGTAAAACATAGGGAAAAAAATTCTTAATATTGTAAAGACTACCACTGCTTCAAAATTTGCTGTAAATGTCAGTTTCCAGGCATTTGTAAATTTGGAGCAATTAATGTCAAGTTACCATCCATTTTCATAAAAGTAAAGAAGCTGAAAGGGCACAACCATGATTAAAAAAAACCGTACATCGACACTTCACTAATTAAAGCAATGTAGTTTGGTCCTTGATATATTGACAGTTTTATACTCAGATCCATTCCTTTTCTATACAAATTAGTTACAGTGGTGTATTTAATAAATAATAGGGAAGGAATTGGATGGCCATGTAAATATAACTAGTTCACATCATTTACAAAAATAGAATTTTAACTAAGAAAAGATAAATATCCACCTAACCTCAGGCACTAGAAGGAGTTTGAATGAAGTACCTCCCACATCCATGCGTGTGAAATCCGTAGATGTACAAGCAATGTCGTCCTATAAAACTGCTCAGAGACTCGGTATAGTCCACACATGTCTTCCCACACCTCTAGACTAAGTATAACCCAGAAGAGTACAAAAGCTCTATGGAGAGCTGGTACTTAGTGATAGACAAGGGAAGGCCACAGTGTAAGCGCACTGTTCATCGTTTCAGTGTGTAGTAGCTGAACTGATATCAAATATACAGATGAAGAGGGCTGACTATATATACTGTAATACTGCTGGATGCGAAATAGGGTGATGTTTAACAACCGGGCTCCGGAGAAGTTTACAATTGCTAAAAGTATTAATGAAAACGTATAAACTGGTTAAGAATCAATGCTGAGAGGCTAGGCAGAGTGGCAGAAGCCTGGCCTATCGCTTGTGAGAGCCTAGGATCAATCCCAACATCGCACAAAAATAAATAATCAGAGTTAATGAGCTTAGCATGGTGATACCTGTCTGTAATCACAGCACTTGGAGGATAAGGCAAAAGAATCCCTGAAAACCATATTAGGGTTACACAGTGAAACTGTCCCAAAGCCAAGGAAAGAAAGGCCCGACAGTGAAATGCTATAATCACATAATGAAGGTCCAAGAAGAATCAGGGATTAAAGGAAAATAGTGTAGTAAAATCTGTAACGAACTTTCCAACTCAAAGAATTGGAAACTAATTGAAAATACAAGGAAGACAACTTTCATTAAAAATTAGGTACTGCAATCTTGTATCCTTCCACAGCCATACACAGCCATATTCATTTGGTAGCTATATGAAAGGAGGAAAAAATACCTCAACTTGGGCATGCTAGCTCACTCCTACTATCCAGCACTTGGGACGCTGAAGTAGGAGGATTGCCCAAGAGTTTTAAGGTCAACCTGGATCACACAGAGAATCACATTTAAGATTATGCTATAGATTAAGACTGCAGCTACTATTAAAAATACAAATAATAAAAACAGATACAGCACAATGATAGAATGTTCACCTAAATGTATGAGGGCCTTAGTCTTAGTCTTATCTCCAACATAGCCCTCCAAACACACACTCACACTAATGATCTGAAAACATATATTGTAAATGGAAATGCCTCCAAGTTAATAGTATATGAAAAGATTCATAGAAAGACCTGCAACTGTGTACAAAGATATACAAGGAAGTTCATTCATTAAGACACTATTCATAAAGCTCAAAGTGACTAATTCCCTGAATATTCAATGACAGAGAAAACGGCTTAGCAAACAGTAGCATACCAAGACAGGTAAGTGACTGAAAAAGGCTGGACCCCTAATGGTGTGAAGACTCTAACCATATAGGTATCATTAAAGCAGAAAAATACTGCAGATGCCAGTGGTAAATTCTTTTTTTGCCATCCACAAGGAAAGGCAAGGTAGGTTTCCTTATTTATGAAATAATAATAATAATAATAATAATAATAATAATAATAATAATAATCGTCATCATTGTCGTCATCATCATCTAGAGTTGTGGTTGGTTCAGTATGAATCTAGGAGAAGCTCTCCCAAGGCAGTAGTACCACAGATGGTATTTCCCACATACCACTCACCATCTCCTTTAAAATGAATTTTTAAAATTTCATCTACTATTGTCCTGAATGCCCTTTAAATAAGATTCTGCATAGGCAGTTTTGTATTAGAATCTAGACTGGTCCGTGAATGTTCCTGCTTGTGTCCGGAGCAATGAACTCTCATTACACAACAGGTCACTGCTTGTCACAATTCCTCTTCTGCCTGGGACAGGAAGACCCTGGGAGGTGAAAGATTGGGTTAGATAAATATCCCCCTTCCCATCTACATTGTCCTGGTTCTTTCTATTTTCTTGTTATAGTTTTACTATTTGTGCTTATTTTACTCTGAAAAAACATGGATAACAATCAAATACTGGGAAACTCTTCCCCCCTCATGCATTAGTGCCTGCCTTTCCCCTTTCCTCGACCAGTATCCGGGATCCCCAAAGTCAACAGCATCAAGATACATATATTTAGTTCAGTCACCTTCTCATTGTTCCTGTGTTATTTTACTGAGAAAAGCAAACAAAGGGAAGTTTAAATTTAAGGCTTCTTGATTCAGCGCCAAAAAGCAATATTCTGTTCCTTGATCAAAGCAAACAAAATATGACCTCATCTCTGTTTCTCAGCAGTCAAGCCTTCAGGACTAACGAGTTCGCAATGATACTAGCAAGGATGCTTCTGAACCAGCAACCCCAGGCTGTGAAAAATGAACAAAATTCCACCTTGAATCATTATCTTATTTACATGGTCACTACACTGAACAACACCTTTTCCAAGCAGCAATGTTATTTTTATCAGTGTTAAGTAATATATTTATCTTATTTCCTTGTGATACATTTTAATCAACTCATATCTAAAGGAATCCCATCTTTCCTGTAAATACTGACTGGAAGGGATCTCACAATATGCCTACAGGTCACAGCTACAACTACAGGCTGAGTTCTGCTTAATCTTCCTGACAAATCAAAGATGCTAAAATGCTACTGGGATACGCCACGTACTTGCTCACTCCCAACAGGGGACTCCACTCATCACGTGCTCTCTTGGTAGAATCACAGTTCATCCTCACGTGATCGCTTAAAGAGACTTTAGTTGGCAACTGACGACAAACTGAAGAAGACAGTCTACGTCTCCATATTTTAAAAAGAAACTTGATGGTCAACACCCAGAAAGGGGGTCCTGGTCATTGTAGAGCTTGGTCTAAACTCAAACTTCTTCCTTCTCCAGAGCTGAGGCCAACTTACTGCCTCACAATAATAAGAGGGCGTGGAGACTAGGGAATGGAGAGCTTTGTGCTGAAAAGAAGCCAAAGTGGGGGGGGAGGGGCTGGAATGGATCAGCGGTGAAGAACACAGACTGCTCTTCCAGAGGTCCTGAGTTCCATTCCCAGAACCCACATGGTGGCTCAGAACCACCTGTAATAGGATCGGATGCCTTCTTCCGGTGTGTCTAAAGACAGGCACACTGTACCCATATATATAAGATAAATAAAGAACTTTAAAATTGGAGGTTGCATTAACAGTACACAGATTCGAAGAGGTGAGGGTTTGAGTTTCCTCCTACCATAGGCTTGCACCAGATTCCAATGAAGGAAAACCTCAAAGTAACTTCTGCTCCATGTAGAGACATTATGAGCCAGCAAAGTACAAGAAAGAGACTCCTAAGCCTATCTCCTAAAAGCCCAACCTCTGGGCTTAAGCCATTTTGAAAAATAAATTGTTTAATAGCTTTTCATTACAAAGAGGCACTATTCTTCAATAGGATGTCCAGCTCCTTACTTGGATCCATCAACAGACACTCTTGCCAGAGCACATGACCAAGAGCCGGACACACACTGGCCTAACCTGCTCAAATCCCTTCACTTAAACTGTTTTTTAAGCCAATTTACCCATCTTCCATATCACTCATTTCTCCATCTGTAACATGCCTCATTTAATAAAGTACCTTAATGGACTTATCTTTGGAGTGCAGACTTCTAATTGGGATATTTCAAATGAATGCTGGCTAATCCTAGCATGTGGCTTTGTGATTGGGGATCTTAGAAGGCTAATGGTGCCAGTACCAGCCACATCCAATACAGTATGTCCTATCAACTTAAGCAATTTGAAAAAAATCTCAGGTACTATAAAACTACATAAATTCTCTTCAACCCTTTAACAGCTTATCAATTTATCCACAAGGACCCAGCACATTATGAAGTAGACCCCACCTTAGCCTACTGGTTGAAATGTTAATATCACCTGAAACAAATGCCTTCCTAAAAACACATTTGCCCAAAACTGGCAGTCATTAGCCTACTGCACTGACTCTTAAAATTACCTGTCCCAACAAAAGGGCGTCAAGGGGATACAGATCGAGGAAAAGAAGAAGTCAAAATATCACTATTTGCAGATGATATGATAGTATATTTAAGGATCCCAAAAGTTCCACCAGAGAACTACTAAAGCTGATAAACAACTTCAGCAAAGTGGCTGGGTATAAAATTAACTCAAATAAATCAGTAGCCTTCCTCTACACAAAAGAAAACAAACCGAGAAAGAAATTAGGGAAACGACACCTTCATAATAGACCCAAATAATATAAAGTACCTCGTGTGACTTTAACCAAGCAAGTAAAAGATTTGTACAACAAGAACTTCAAGACTCTGAAGAAAGAAATTGAAGAAGACCTCAGAAGATGGAAAGATCTCCCATGCTCATGGATTGGCAGGATTAATATAGTAAAATGGCCATTCTGCCAAAAAAAGCGATCTACAGATTCAATGCAATCCCCATCAAAATACCAATCCAATTCTTCAAAGAGTTAGACAGAACAATTTGCAAATTCATCTGGAATAACAAAAACCCAGGATAGCTAAAACTATGCTCAACAATAAAAAGGACTTTGGGGGGAATGCCATCCTGAACTCAAGCAGTATTACAGAGCAATTGTGATAAAACTGCATGGTATTGGTACAGAGACAGACAGATAGACCAATGGAATAGAATTGAAGACCCAGAAATGAACCCACACACCTATGGTCACTTGATTTTTGACAAAGGAGCCAAATCCATCCAATGGAAAAAAGATAGCATTTTCAGCAAATGGTGCTGGTTCAACTGGAGGTCAACATGTAGAAGAATGCAGATCGATCCATGCTTATCACCCTGTACAAAGCTTAAGTCCAAGTGGATCAAGGACCTCCACATCAAACCAGACACACTCAAACTAATAGAAGAAAACTAGGGAAGCATCTGGAACACATGGGCACTGGAAAAAATTTCCTGAACAAAACACCAATGGCTTATGCTCTAAGATCAAGAATCGACAAATGGGATCTCATAAAACTACAAAGCTTCTGTAAGGCAAAGGACACTGTGGTTAGGACAAACGGCAAAACCAACAGATTGGGAAAAGATCTTTACCAATCCTACAAGAGATAGAGGCCTTATATCCAAAATATACAAAGAACTCAAAAGTTAGACCGAGGGAGACAAATAACCCTATTAAAAAATGGGGTTCAGAGCTAAACAAAGAATTCACAGCTGAGGAATGCCGAATGGCTGAGAAACACCTAAAGAAATGTTCAACATCTTTAGTCATCAGGAAATGCAAATCAAAAACAACCTGAGATTTCACCTCACACCAGTGAGAATGGCTAAGATCAAAAACTCAGGTGACAGCAAATGCTGGCGAGGATCTGGAGAAAGAGGAACACTCCTCCATTGTTGGTGGGGTTGCAGACTGGTACAACCATTCTGGAAATCAGTCTGAGGTTTCTCAGAAAATTGACATTGAACTGCCTGAGGATCCAGCTATACCTCTCTTGGGCATATACCCAAAAGATGCCCCAACATATAAAAAAAGACACGCGGTTCACTATGTTCATCCAGCCTTATTTATAATAGCCAGAAGCTGGAAAGAACCCAGATGCCCTTCAACAGAGGAATGGATACAGAAAAATGTGGTACATCTACACAATGGAATATTACTCAGCTATCAAAAACAACGACTTTATGAAATTCGTAGGCAAATGGTTGGAACTGGAAAATATCATTCTGAGTGAGCTAACCCAATCACAGAAAGACATACATGGTATGCACTCACTGATAAGTGGCTATTAGCCCAAATGCTTGAATTACCCTAGTGGCCTAGAACAAATGAAACTCAAGACGGATGATCAAAATGTGAAGGCTTCACTCCTTCTTTAAAAGGGGTACAAGAATACCCTTGGCAGGGAAGAGAGGCAAAAGATTAAAACAGAGACTGAAGGAACACCCATTCAGAGCCTGCCCCACATGTGGCCCATACATATAGAGCCACCCAATTAGACAAGATGGATGAAGCAAAGAAGTGCAGACTAAAACAGGAGCCGGATGTAGATCGAACCTGAGAGACACAGCCAGAATACAGCAAATACAGAGGCGAATGCCAGCAGCAAACCACTGAACTGAGAACGGGACCCCCGTTGAAGGAATCAGAGAATGAACTGGAAGAGCTTGAAGGGGCTTGAGACTCCATATGTACAACAATGCCAAGCAACCAGAGTTTCCAGGGACTAAGCCACTACCTAAAGACTATACATGGACTGACCCTGGACTCTGACCTCATAGGTAGCAATGAATATCCTAGTAAGAGCACCAGTGGAAGGAGAAGCCCTGGGTCCTGCTAAGACTGAACCCCCCAGTGAACTAGACTGTCGGGGGAGGGCGGCAATGGGGGAGGGTGGGGAGGAACACCCATAAGGAAGGGGGAGGGAAGGGATGTTTGCCAAATGTACATAAGAAATACTCAAGTTAATAAAAAAAAAATACAAAAAAAAAACAAAAAAAAAATTACCTGTCCCAAAGCCCTTCAAATGCAATAGTCTCTGGCCACAAAGGGCCAGAGAAATGCACTTTTCTTAAAAGCATCCAGAAACAGGACTGAACCCTGTGCCTGCAGTGTGCTCACCTCCAGACAACTGGCACATTTCACATAGTTATCAGCATCATTTCCACACTGAAACTATTAAATTAGAAAAGCTTTATTTGGCCCTGAGCCCAGACTACAATTGCACAGCATGTTGGGGTCTGGGGGTGGGCTACATTTTTCTGTTGTATGAAATACACTGGGTCATAAACGAGGGCCACAAGCTTGCAGTGTGACCAGTTCTCAAGACCATACGCATAGAGGGGCTCAGGTCCAATAGTCTGACAAGACCCCAAGTTGTTGCAGTCTGAGATCAGCGCTCAACCCTTTAAACCTATTCACTGCATAGTATTCTGAGGTCAAGTTTTCATTCAAAGCTTCAACTGATGGTAGGTTATTGTTCTTTCATTTTTGTTTTTTTTTTTAACATCTCCTCATAAATATGCAACTCTGGAGTGTGTGAAGGATAAATCACCAAGATCCACATGGACTAGTCAAACCATTAACATTGTCTCTCTACTAACTGTTCAGGTCTCTATTCCTACATGGTTTAGTAAACATTCACATGCAAAGCCAAAACTTTCTTTCCCTGGTCTGTTAAATAAGGGTCATAAAGGCAGCATGGACATTTTTCTATTTGAATAAAAGATATTTACCACAGTATACCTTAGCAAAGGGAGATCTGGGAGAGATGCCCCAATCTGACAGTGTTGATGGGGTAAATAGTCTCCCTTTATAGACATAGAGTCACATAGTGGCTCAAACTGTGAAGTGCTGTGAAGGGGGTGGGGTAGTCTAAAGACTAGTACATGTAAAAAAAAATCAATTACCTGAAAATGAAGGTAAGAGGTCAGTCTGTAAGCTGAGTATGGTGGCTCATACCTATCGTCTCAGGTCTGCACAGACAAGTGGAACTTTTCTGAGTTTAAGACCACCAAGGAGCACTTGGTGAAGAGTATCAGGTTAGCCAGAGCTACCCCAGGCTCAATCCCACTCCCTGGCCATTGGAGTCAACTTAGGTTTGTTCACACACACTAAGATTACTTTTATAATCCACGTGCAGTAATAAAATGTAAGTCAGTGTACTAAGGAAGACATTAGTACAGTAAGCAATATTTCTAGTCAACTTCATGGGCACATTGGGGTATTATGTTCCCATCTTTCTTGCATTGGAGTATAGCTATGTAAACACTACTGGCCGCTAGGTTCTGAGGGGGAATAAAAACCAACATATGTCACTTCCTCTCTAAGGTATTTTATCGCAAAGACAAGACCTCCCAGAAGGTTTCTGACGTTTCCACAATCTGGAAAATAAGTATGAGAGAAATAGGCCTCCTGACACTGATCAGTCCATGAGCAGAACAATGACGCAGCCTCCTGTTGACTTACAACAGGCAGGTACATGAGACTAAACACGTGCCTGGGTACCTAGTCCACTGTGGAAAAGAAGCACCTGCTCATGCAGTATAATTACAGATTCATGGTCTTGCTTTAAAGACACAGAAATTGGAGCCAACACATAGATGCCACCTCCCAAATTACTGACCTCATTAAAGGCAAATAATGACGAGTCAGAAGGAGGCTCTCAAGTTTACTAACCATCAGTAGAAGCCATGGCTTCTAACTTCTGTGCAGTCAGCCCACTCCCAAAAGTGTAGTCCCTAGTGGCCTTGAGAGAGGATGGACATCAGTTCCCAAGCCTGGGCAGTCCCAAACCTTCTCCTCAGCTCCTTCTTAAAGATGGCCATAGCACCTGGGGGTGACAACTGGTGGTGTCATTGAATGCATCACCCACTTGCCCTTCCCTCACATACCACAGAGAATCGTTTCTAAAATCAGTTCTTATCTAAAAGCTACAGAAGGAATAAGAAATTAGTGGAGATATTGAAAAGCATAAAAGAATTGAAATTGCTAAGTCATCTTATATGCACCTTGATACTATTATTTCTGTATGATTTGAAATGATGGAAGTTGTCATGTCTCTCTATGTATTCATAGAAGTGCATGGACAGAAAGCTCAATGATAAAAACCAAGCATAAGTGTTTGACTTAGCGATAGCATTACCTCATTCTCAGAAATTATTAAAAATCAAATATAGAGGATATTAGGACTCCAATTTTCACATAGTTTTAGTGATTCTGCAAAAACCCAGTAAGTACATATGAAGCTAAATCTTTAATATATATGTATATATGCACATACATATATATGTATATATATATAAATACATACATATTTTTTAAATAAATGGTATTCTTAAGAGTACATACATAAAAAATTTCTTTTAGAAATCTTATTATTGAGGAACTTTCCAGTCTCCATCTGTGCCCAAAGCTAAGGCTGTCCCACAGCCCTCCGTACCCAGAGCCTGTCCGGAGAGAGCTGGTCTCCCATGAGTGCTCTCACTCCTAAGATCACAGGCTCACAGGCTCACAGGGGGACAAATTCCAGTCAGAGACAGCAAGACCAGCTAACATCAGAGATGACCAGATGGTGAGAGGCAAGTGCAGGAACCTAAGCAACAGAAACCAAGGCCACTTGGCATCATCAGAGCCCAGTTCTCCCACCAAAGCGAATACTGGATATCCTAACACACCAGAAAACAAGATTTGGACTTAAAATCACATCTCATAATGATGATAGAGGACTTTAAGAAGGACATAAATAACTCCCTTAAAGAAATACAGGACAACACAAGTAAACAAGTAAAAGCCCTTAAAGAGGAAACGCAAAAATCCCTTAAAGAGTTACAGGAAAACACAAACAGGTGAAGGATTTGAACAAAACCATCCAGAATCTAAAAATGGAAATAGAAACAATAAAGAAATTACAAAGGGAGAAAACCCCGGAGATAGAAAACCTAGGAAAGGATAAGGAGTCATAGACGCAAGCATCACAAACGGAGAATACAAGAGACAGAAGAGAGAATCTCAGAGGCAGAAAACACCATAGAAGACATTGACACAGTAGACAAAGAAAATGCAAAATGCAAAAAGCTCTTAACACAAGGCATCCAGGAAATCCAGGACACCATGAGAAGACCAGACCTAGGATGGCAGGTATAGGAGAGGGAAGACTGCCAACTTCAAAGGCCAGTAAGTATTATCACAGCTGTGTATAACGACACTAGTGAGCTGGCATGCATGTGGAGCTCAGAGGGCAACTCCGTGGACTGAGCTCTCTTCTCGCCCCGTTATGTGGCCTCTGGATATTGGACTCGGGCTGTCAGGCTCACACGGCAAGGACTACTGCTTGCTATGAGCCATCTTCAGAAATTTTCATTGAAGCAAAAAATAATCAGAATATCTCACATCTTTTATTTATAACAGAAAAAAGTTAGTATAATCAATATCGTCATGTACAAATATGTATTCTTAAAGTACCAGAATAGTTTTGTTAAGTTCTTATAAATGTAGTTCACAAATAAAAACTTGAATCATACCAAATTTATAAAATTCTAGCATCTGTTCAAAATAGTGAGGTTTTTTTTTCCCCTCCCCTAATGGACAGTTTAACAGAGAACTGGGCAATCTGATAAGGGTCATGTTTTCTTTAATGTTTCCCCAATTATTACAAAAATTAAACATTTCATGAGAAATTCATAATGTTCTCTTTCAGCTCAGCGCATCTTTTATTTGAAATCAGAGACATATGCTTTGCAAGCTGACAACTGGTGGCCAGGATGGAGTAAATTTGTAGCCATGGTACAGCTCTTAATGGAGATGTGACCTTATCAAAAAAACAAAACAAAACAAAAAACAAAACAAAAAAGGACTCATTATCCTAAATGATACTTCTTGTAGGGATGGGGATGGGAGGCAATTTCCGACGAAGAGTAACTCTCAGAAATGAGTACTTTCCAACAGTACACTAGCATGAGCTCCAGGCTGTCAAACAGCTGGCTCTGGCTGTTTCTCCCATTGTAAAAGCCAACAGGTGGTTCTAACAACCTCAGAGGAAGGCTGTTCTACACTTCCTTGAACCAGAAAGCAGAGGGAGGAGAGTACTACACTTTGTGTAGGTCAGACAGGGAAAGTGGGTACCAGCCACCCTGAGGGTCTCAGAAAATGACTGACAAGCTCACACTCCACACACAAAACTTCTAAGGGTATTCATGTCTTTATGGGGAGCTAAGAACCCTAAACTCTAAGGTCTTAAACTTGGGAATGGTACCTCAGGTCCAAAATTCTACTGGAAACTACCTAAACCAGCCCATTCAAGGAGCTCATCTGAAATAAACCTGTGCACTAAGTGTCATGTTAGGACACCTAATGGGAGAAAGTCATAGAAGCACTAGAATGCACACATTGGCCAACAGCAGTTAATGAGAATACTGAACCACGAACAGTACTGATGCCAGCTACTGTATGTGAGGTAATGACTTGAGTTCATCCCACACAGTCAGATGCCTGATGCCCAGGCAGAAGACTGAAAAAGGGAGTAAAACCTTTAAGGAGAGTTTGATGAGAGAGTCACAGGTCACCTGAGGAGACTGCATTTGGAAAGGACAGTGGCACTTCTGTCTGGTGGTCTGATCTTTCTTGCATCTCCTGCCTGTGATGCCATCTGCCTTAAGCCTTCACCAGAACAAAGCGGGAATAGTGCTATGCCCATGAACCTTCAGAACTGTGCTCTCAACAGACATGCCTTATAAAGTACCATTAATATAAGAAAGAAAAAATGGGCTGAGGGATGAGCCCTACGAGTAGGTAAGGATCATGGGTGAACCTCAGTGCGGAGGAGGAAAGCACTGGATCACTGTAGTGGGGAGGTGAATTAAAGTTGACTCTGATGTTCAGACAAGCAGAGCTGAAAACCAAGCCCTTCATTACCGCGATGGCCTTTCGATGTGTCCAGGCTATTGCCCCCGATCATCTATTTACATACTATGTCAGATGGCATCAAAAAGGTATTTTTAGACATGATTAAAGTCCACAATTAGTAAACTTTAAGGGGAAAAGAAAGATTATCTTCAGTATACTTTGGTCCTGATTCAATCCATTGAGAAGTTTTAAGAAGGGAGAACTAGGATTTCCTGGAGTGACAGTTCTGTCTGTAATAGGAGCTACATCTATGGATCTGGGGTTCCAGCTTCCCAGTTTTATGGTGGTTCCTGCATAGCCCACTCCATTTGTATGAGCCAATAACTTGCAAAAGCCTTCTGCTATGCGCTGCAACTGATTTTCCTCCCTTGACTCAACTTTGAAACCAACACTTCAAGTCTTCATCCTGCAGCAAAGTAGATAGAGTTTTATGGAAATAGCTTTCAAAGTGCCAACTCGGACCTTGTGAATCGATCTAATGGGCTATAAACAGCATGAGAAAAGTTGAAAAGTACAAAATACAAGACATTAATATTTATTCATGTATAAAACTAAAATTAATTCCAATTTTTTCTGTTTCAACTGAACATATACATACACATATAATATTCCAATGTAAAATATTTTTGACTTGAAAACTGAAGGCTTTAAAAATTAAATATAAGCATCTCAAAGAACTGAGATTGCAAGTGATAACTACCGATAAAGAAATAATTAACTATTCTCTCATTCTTGCCCACCCTCACACTGATTCATGTCAAATTTTTAGTGAGCACCAGTTCCCCAGTTGATGATGTGCTCAGTACTAAGAATTCAAGTGGCCTAAGACTGTAACCAACATCATATCTAGAGAAGAGGACCACAAAGGCAGTGGCTTGGCCCCTCCAGGGAAGGAACAGAGAGGCGAGCAAGAGACTATTTCCTGAAAACTGTAAAACCAGACACTTCCATCTGCAGTCACAGCCAGCAAATTATAATTAGGAGAGAACAAGGGAGTGGTGGGATCTTAGGGAGAAGAACATGAAAGATAGAAATGAAGGACAAGAATAAGAATACAGCAAGACGGGGCTGGAGAGATGGCTGAGAGCACTGACTGCTCTTCCAGAGGTCCTGAGTTCAATTCCCAGCAACCACATGGTGGCTCACAACCATCTGCAATGGCATCTGATGTCCTCTTCTGGTGTGTCTGAAGACAGTGACAGTGTGCTCACATGCATAAAACAAATATTTTTTAAGGTACAGCAATTCAACAGACTACGTCTCGAGCGGCACATCAAAGAAAAGGCATGAGATGCTCGGCATGGAAGAGGCCTTGGGGGGCAAAAAATAAAAGCACAAAGTAGACACAGTCATGAGAAGCATTCTTCTTTTGGAGTGGGCATTTATGAGAAGGATTATCAGGGCTGGGATGAAGACAAGGAGTGAGCTAGGTCCTTTGGGCGTCCATGTCTTCACAGTCCTTTGGGGACTCTATAGGGGGCCAGGCCATTGACCAGCAAAGGGAACACAAGGATGTGAGCCCACAACTCTTGCAAGGGAACTGCAGCAAGAGAGTCAATGGATAGCAACCTCAGAAAGTAAAGGAGCAAAGTAAGGTGCTGGAAACTACAGTCTCTAAGGTCAGGTGGGCACTGGAGGGACACACAGTGACAAGAGCAGTACGGTCTATCTCTTCAGGACATGCTGTGCCATTTTAGGGTGGGATTACACAGACCTGCTATCTAAAACCTGGTCCACAGGCCACATGCTGGTCTCTGGGAAAGAGAATCCTACTTGGAGGTTTAGCACCCACTCAGCCAAAGGCCACACTAAGTGGCTTTCTAAGTTGCCGATCAGGCCCGAATGCCTACGGAGGGAAAAGGAATTCTCGTAAGTACTTCCACCGCCAGCAGAGATGTCTCTGAGGAGACTTGAAAATTTCAGTTTCAGTAAAGCTCATGGGTGAAGTAAGTTTTGTTCTCAAGCCCTGCACACTGAAGCCAGACATGGGACAGTGGACAAAACAGATGCAGAAAGGGGCGATGTGAGACACGACTCCACACTGATACTGAGTTGGTGAGCCTGTCGGGATAGAAAGGGAGCTTCACTGCACTCTGGGCAGCTGTGAGGATGCAAATGTGCGAGGCAAGGAGGACTCTGCTTCCTCTTACACAGACTATGCCTTCCATTTTGATTTATCTGAGCACTTCAGCCAAATGTGACTGATGGATTGTAAGTGTCACTGAAAACCTCAATATATAGTTAAATCTGTAACTGTCTCAGGGCTCCCTTATTTATAGGCAGAGTTGCTTTCCAGGAAACAAGGCAATCAGTGCTCTTTTTCAAAACATGTGGAAGACGATGTCTCACATTATTCTTGGTGTGTTTAAAGAGAAAACTGCCAAGACACCCATTATCATGGGATTAATGGACAAATCTGGGGCTCGCTGACCCTTGAATCACACTAACTCCAACCTCATATATCTTGTAATAGAACTGATGACTTTGTAAATACTGTGAGAACCACTGTTTTTTAAATCAATTGTCTCCATGACCTGAGAAACTGTTCACACAAAAGAACTCAGCAAAGCTCACGGGTAATTTCTTTGTTAAAGTCAGACAATGCCCTGTGAAAGAGAAAGGGAAAGGGATAGCTCTGCTACCATGGCTCCTGACTCCGTAGAGCCAGTCCACATTTGTAAGCCAGCTTGATGCCTTCATAGGACATCAAAATTCCCCCAAGGAAAAGCCCAGGGTCCCAAGTCCATCACAGTTGAGGACAACTGGACCCTTCTCTCCACAGGGCCTAAAAATGGGCAAGTCCCCTTCTCTTTGACCACCCACTCACTCCCATAGACAGACATCAATCTAAGTCTCTGGTAGATCCTAGCTCCACTCATTCCCTATTTCCTGCCTGTTCAGAGCCCTAGAAGTTAAGATAACTTGTCACTTAATTTACTGAATTCTGCCATTCCTGGACTGTGCTTCCAATCTTGTTATTTGGGAACAGAGTCGATCTAAGTGACTTAGAAACTCCTCTATGGGCTTTTAAAATTCAAAATGACATATATTGGCCAAGCATTCCTTTCTGATGGAAATGGTGTGGGAAGTACATTGTACAAAGCTTCCTCACGTTCTCCATTACCTGGAAACTAAAATCAAATGCTCAGAAAGTCATTCATTCAATGGCCCTGGGTAGGGCTCCAGCCTCTCTCCACTTTCATCTACATTACTTCCTTTCACTTCTCCTTGTCTGGAAAACCTGGTACTTGGATGTACTTGGTAATGCCTTTGTCTTTCCCATACGTGTCCCATACATTATCCTCCATCGTATACATGAGTGAGCGCAGGTTCTATTCAGATGAACTGTAGGCAGCTGAGTAGTGGAACAATTCCATTCATGTTTGGGTCATCTTCTGCTCACAACACCATGATCAGTTAGTTAGAAGTGTCACCAATGTGTAACTGACACACTCCATGTAAACCACTCTAAACGGAATGGGAACCTTTTAAAAAAATCAGAAATAGTATGTTTAGCATGAGGCAAATTCTTCATGTTCAAAAAATATATTGAAGCACTGCATGTTAATATAGAAAATATTTGAAATTATTAAAAAGTGGCTCAAGTTTAAGAAAAAGTTTAAAGTAAAACAACTTCCAAACAAGGGCCCGACATGCTCGCAGTTTCGGACAAGCCTTAATGGAAGCTAGAAGCCAAATGACCTGGCTAAAATACCCAGCTGACATCATTTGCAAGGTTGTAATCTGGGAAAGTTGACTTAGCACATAGCTGGACTTGTCATGTCAGGGATCCAGTGTTTCCATGTATTTCTAGGATTAATTTTAGATCCTACTGCGGATAATCTGAGAACAGACCTCTAGGTTCATTTTTTAAAGGGCTGCTCTGCTTCCGTCAAGAACACTTCTGTTTCCTTCTTGTCATTATCTGTTTAGTGTGACTGCATAGACACCTCAGCCTGTTAGAATGCTCAAATAAAGTCCTATTGTGAGGTGTCCTGCGGTCAAGGATGTTTTTATTTATTGCAAAAGTATAAAATGTGAGAGACAAGATATTAATATTGGGATTTCTGACTGGAGAGGGTATCTGGCAGGAAGAAGGAATATCAAAGAGAATTTCAGTGGTTCTCAGTGAATTTAACTGTTCAAATGAAAGGAAATGGTTGGCTCCCCCTGTAGCTCTGAATGCAGCATCTGTCCCTGTGTGATGAGAGGTCAGTTATGGCTGAGTGCCCCACAACTGTGACAGATTAACTGATTATAATACAGGAGTCTGTGTCACAGTCTTATGCCCTAGACATGGTGGTCTAAACCTGAGAAACTCCACCTGCTAGTGTCTGTCTTCTCCTAAGCCCCAAATACAAGCGATCCAGTGTATGAAAGCTCGGGTCTGAGGAAATGTGTTCCCACTGACCCCCAGCTGCTGGACTGACATAGGAACTTAAGAGTCTGCACCACATGTTCCAACCGTTGTGGAGAGACTCCCATGCCCCTCTGCCTCGTATAACTGAGCAACGAGAAGCTAAGCTGGATGCACAGCACTTCACCTCGCTCTTCCGTGCTGGACGACTGCAATACAGTTCTGAAACACAGGTCTTAAAGTACTGTCTATCTCGGCCTGACTGTGAGAGCCTCTTCTGTCCACTCCACAGTGGCTGTCTTCCAAAAGCTCTGTCTTCATTCATCAAGAATTTAGTGCTTGTGAGCAATCTTTGTGGTAGTCTGAATGAGAATAGTCCCCCATAGGCACATATTTAAATGCTTGGTAACCAGGGTGTGGAATTCTTTGATAGGATTAGGAAGTGTGGCCTTCTGGGAAGAAGTGTGTCACTGGCTTCAGGGTTACAAACACCAAAGCTAGACCCATGCCCACTCCTCTATCTCTGCTCCTCTGCCTCTGCCTCTGCCTCTGCCTCTGCCTCTGCCTCTGCCTCTGCCTCTGCCTCTGCCTCTGCCTCTGCCTAGCCTTCTTCCTCGATCAAGATGTAGATCTCAACTACTTCTCCATCATATCTGCCTGATGCCATGCTCATAATAATAATAATAATAATAATAATAATAATAATAATAATAATAATAATAATAATAATGAGGCCCCAATCAATGCATAAATTTGTAAGAGTTGCCATGGCCATGGTGTTCCTTCAAGGTGATAGAACAGTGACTGAGATTTTAAACCACATCACCGGCTTCAGCATAGGAAGGTATCTTTACCTTCTTGGATCTCCAGTACTTGCCATTATTTCTTCTTAACAGAAGATCCTTCTTAGAGTTGATGCTGTCTGATAAATAAAATTCTCTTGGAAACTGTGTAACCTAGCTAGCAGGAACTCTATTCATTAATCAAAACAACTGTTCAAGGCCAGTATCCCCGGTGTTAAGTAGCAGAGAGATGCAGTAAGTTCAAGGCCAGCCTGATATACACCAGAGAGTTTCAGACCAGCCAGAGCCACATAGAGAGACCCTGTCACAACAAACAAAACCAAGAGAGCTGTTCACCAAAAAATCTGGCCACATGAGCAAAGAGCTCTTCCTACGCAGTCCAGCAGCAGCTATGGAGAGAGTGCCACTCAGGCTCCATAAAACAGAAAGCCTTACCAGCATCTCAGGTCCAGAACTGCCTGAGAAAGCTACCTCTTTCAAGACTGTACTTGCCTGGCCTTTCGCTCCACTCCACTTCTGCGGCTGAACAAAATCTGAAAGAATGAGTACTTATCTACAGCCCTAAACTAGCAAACCTTTGATTCTACTCGAAAGTGCCCAAACAGAGCCAGGCGCAATGGCACAGGCCTATAATTCCAGCGACAGCAGAGGCCGAGGCAGAAGGTTCGTAAGTCTGAAGCCAGTCTGGTCTATTAGAGCAGACCCTATCCCAAACAATAAAAACAAGAGAGAGTGGGTATGCAGCTTAGTGGCAGAACAATTGGCTTAGCATACGAAAGATCCAGGGCTCGGTGCCCACTTAAAGAGGGGAGGGGCATCACTAACAGAAAAATATCACAGAGGAAGAGGATAGAGTTAATTCAAAAATAAAATCTTGATTGGCAAATGGACATTAAATACTTTCATCTACTATCAAAGTAAACTGTCCAGACCTCACATTAATTCATACACATGTTAGTAAGGCTGCACTGAATTACGTCATGAAAACTCATGGCTATAATGATGAGCCTAAGGAACCAGAAATAAATAGATTGTATTTTATAATTCTGCAGTGCCAAATAAAACTGAGCCATATTTAATATAATCAACATACATTTGCCAGACAGATTAACGAATGCTTAAAGTCAAGCTGTCACCAACTCAAAAAATAAAAAAGGATTATTGCATTTTAACCTTGAATATTAACAAATGACCACAGGCTAAATTCTCAATAATCAAAGAGCTAAGATCTGACTTCCTATTCAAGACAGCTTAGTTAGAAAGCATTTTTATTTTAATTCTGAGAGTATGATATAGGAAAGTTCGACCAACATTCCTTGCAGACATCTGGTTGAGGCCTGCTCAGTGGAAAATTACTGTTCATGCTGAGCAAAAAAATAATACCACGCTTCAGTTGAACTTTTCTGGGCTTAGTTCACAATGGCTTTTTGTATGCATGTTTATGTGGAAGAGTTTTTTCATTATATGAAAACAGAAAAATCACTCCCTTGATTTACAGTGATAGGTGACTGAAGCATACTAATCAATCAAAAGAATAAAACCTTATTTAAAACTAAAAGATATTGTGATTAAAAAAAACAACAACAAACAAAAAACCTAATTTCTGGGCTACAGAATGACATGGTTTTACAATTATATGAAAACTACCACAGCGCCAAGGTGGCTATTCCCTTCTGCAGTGGACTGTGTAGGACACAGCCGGGCAGTGCGGCATCTCCTTCCCAGCATCCCACAGCAGCCACCACCAGCTATCAAATCAGGAGACAGAAACACACGTGCATCTTAGTCTAGTCTTAGATGTAGGGCAAAAACTTCAAATCTGCCAATATTCAAAGTTGGTATCAGGTACTGCCAGACACACTAGGACATTCCTTATACTTGTTTATCCCGTGTTCTATCACAATTCACTTAGAGCACAAGATAAGTATGTGACCAGCATAAGACAACCTTCCCTGTGAACAACACAGACGGTGCCTGTCTCAGAAAAGGTGGCTTTGAGAGTCACAGCCATAACACTTGGTAAGGCTTATGCCTTAGGAAAATTTCGAAGAGAAACATGAAAGATGGCACTTGCTTCCAGGTAGCCCGGCTGTTAATCGTTTTACTGCTGTTAAATAACCTCAGCCTTTGAATTTCTATACACAAAAAATGTAAATGAGAAGGTTCAACAATTTTCTATGGAAAAGGCAACCCATTAGCACTGCTAGTTATAAATAGATGTCAGCAGGATGACTCAGATCTGCGCTGCCAGTCTTGGTATCTTAAGTAAGCTGACCTTTTTAGATCCCCATTTCCCTCATCTGTAAAGATGAGGGATGTAAAGTCGATGGTCTCAGATAATGTTCAGCTGTGTGACATTCCAAAGTTCTGCCTACATTAAGTTTGCTATTTGAAAATAACAAACTATTATTCTTTGAGTGGTTTGCACCATTAGCAGAAGTGATTGGGAGGAAATGATCACCTTTCTGTTAAATTTCACTTATTATCATTCCATTTTCTTTCTTATTATTATTATTATATACTCTCCCCAGTATCTCCAGAAATCTCAAAGTCTCCAGGTAATAGAAATTATGAGAGCGTCTGTGAGTGACTTCTCTTATCTCTCAGCGGGTACATATCCCACCCCTTCATGAGGGACAGTTGACAGTTCACGCTATGGTTAGATCAGGGCTCTGCCTGTCCTACCCGACACTGCCTTACAGTCTGGTGAATGCCATAAAGGCAGATGCACCTGGAGAATATTTAGCACCACACCCAAGCAGCCTCAGAGAAGACCAAGACTACAGAACAAGAATATAATTGTTTTAATGAACCATAAATTCTAGCATTGACGGAATGTGTTTTGTAGACTACCTATGGCAACCACAGAAAGGCTAACGTAGACATCTCCCTCAGGTCTATAAATATTTCATGTGTTTCATGGCTTCCTATCGAAGTCTGATTTCTTTAAGCACTGTATCCAATGAGCTATCAGGTAGTGTGAGCTATCAGTTTATTTGTACTGTAACTGAGTGTATGGAGAACAAATGTCCTAATGAACTACAGGCATGACACATTTCAAGATCCAAGGCACTTACCGTCAAGTAAAAGATCAGACTTATAGCTAATTACAAAAAGGCCAACCCAAAACACATTAACAAGGCCTCAGTGAGAACAAAGGGAACATCTGGGCACTACACAGTCACACCTGAATTATGTTTATTCCTACCTCTCAAAGGACGGAGAAATGTTCCAGAACGCAGATTTACAACATCCGCACCGCTACAGCAAGTGTGTCAGGGGTGCAGGACGGAAGTGTCAACACCGCAGATCAGCTGGACACTTCTGTTCCCCCAACTGTCCTTTTGTATATAAATGACATGTTTATTGATCTCATTGACTTCTTGTTTGAAGTGCTATGTACTGTGCTGCTTTAAAGGAGAAATGTGCCCATAGGCTCACAGACTAGAACGCTTAGGCCCCTGGTGAAGCTCCTTCTGGGGAGGTTACAGAACCTTTGAGAGGAGGAGACAAGCTGGAGGAAGTGCGTCACTTGGGTCAGGCTTTGAGGGTTTATAGCATTACTTCACTTTCCATCCCACTGTTCCTGTGTATTGAGTGGGCTGTTAACAGCCAGCCACAACCGCCATGCAGTCAGTAGCACTCTAACCTTCTGGAACTGAAAGCCAAAATAAATGTTCTTCCTTGAGTGGCATTGAATCATGGCATTCTATAACAGTAACAAAAACAATATGTCTACTTTATAAGTTCTATTTACTATTTTGTGATACTCATTTCCATTGATCAAGAGCTACTTTCTTTCTTTCAAAGATTTATTTATTTATTTATTTATTATATATAAGTACACTGTCGCTGTCCTCAGACACACCAGAAGAGGGCATCAGATCTCATTACAGACGGTTGTGAGCCAACATGTGGTTGCTGGGATTTGAACTCAGGACCTCTGGGAAAGCAGTCAGTGCCCTTAATCACTGAGCCATCTCTCCAGCCCAAGAGCTACTTCAAAAGTAAGTCTGTATGCCTCCAAATTTATTGGGGTTTTTTTTGTAATTTTTAAAAATTCATGTATATTCAAATGTACATGCACAACCTTCCTGCCTGGAGTCCAGGGAAGCCAAAGAAGGCACTGGATTTTCTGGGGCTAGACTTACAAACAGCTGTGAACGCCATGTGGGTTCTGGGACTAGAACTCAGGTTTTTGGTTCTTTGCCATGCTGAGCCATCTCTCTAGCCCTAACTTCTAACTTTAATCCATATATTTTACTGGAGAAAGGCAACAGAAAAGCATGAGAATGTTAGGCCTAGAGAAAAATTAGAAGAAGGTTTTAGAAGAAGCTTCTTGTATTAAGAACTAACTACCATGGAACCTGATGCTAATCACCACTTTCTGGCAACAAAACCTATGTAGGAAAACAAGATAGAAAAGACTTCAAGATAAGCTAACTAGCACCAGATCATATAGAGAAAGATAAATGTATTTATGTATTGGGATTTTAATCCAGCAAGATGGCTACTCTGGTTGAATTTCAATCAATGCCCTTAGCGCACACTTTTAATCCAAAACGTAGACAGTAAAGTTAGTTTGTAGAAGGAAGTATCCATGTTTGAAAGTGATGCCTAATTGAGTGGCACCCAAAGTGACAAATCAGGAAAAGATTTAACAGAACAGAATATGCCTGACTCTCATGAGAACAGAGAGAGAAAGAGAGGCTTCTTTGCCATAAAATACAGAATAGCCATGCTACATCCACAGATTAAAGGAGCTAAAAGAGAAGGAAAGCATAAGGTTATTTAAAGGGCGAATAAAATAGTCATAAGAGGCAGATGGAGGAGGTGCACTGGGTGGGAGAGGGGATGGGGAGAATAACAGAGCGCATCAGTCATGGAGAGAGACAGGAGAGAAGGCTAGATGGCCATAATGAAGAGAAATCGGCAACTGACAGGGGTGGGCATCTCCAGGATGACCTGGAGACCTGGGCTAAGGGAGGTGCACAAGAGTCAAAGGGAGTGACCTTAGCTGTGAGTCACAGCACTGGGGATATGGAACCTGAAGAGGCCACCTCCTATAGCCAAGCAGGAACCGCAGTGGAGCAATAGGGACAGCAACCCACTCACAAAACTTTCAGTCCAAAATTTACCCTGTTTACAAGAAATGTCAGGGTCAGGGATGGAGCAGAGGGAATGGCCAACCATTAACTGGTCCAACTTAAGACCCATCCCATGGGAAAGCACCAATCCCTGACATTATTAATGATACTCTGTTATGCCTACAGACAGAAGCCTAGCGTGGCTGTCCTCTGAGAGGCTCCACCCAGCAGCTGACTCAGACAGATGTAGACACCCTCAGCTAACCAGTGGATGAGGTTTGAGGGCTTTTATAGAAGAATGGGAGGAAGGATTGCAACCCCTAAGGAGACAGGAACTCCTCAAGAAGTCTAACAGAGTCAACTCACCTTGACCCTTAGGGCTCTCAGAGACTAAACCACCAGCCAAAGAGCATATGCAGGCTGGACGTAGGACACTCTGCTCATATGTAGCAGATGTACAGCTTGGTCTTCATGTGGGTCCCAAACAACTGGAGCAGGGACTACCCCAAAAGCTGTTGCCTGTATCTGGGCTGCCTTGTCTGTCCTGGGTGGGAGAGGAAGCACATAGCCTGTAAGAGACCTGAAGTGCCAAGGTCCAGGAATAAACAGGGAGGGCCTCACCTGATCAGAGAAGGGGAGGGGGCGGAGGGAAGGACTGTGGGAGAGCAGCGAACAGGACTTGAAGGTGCCTTTGCTTGTTTCTTAGCTCAGTTTCTGAGGAGAAAGGTACAATCACTTTGTCCGTTCCAGCCATTAACGGTGCTTTTGTCTCTGGTTACTTTTTGACTCATGGAGATTTGTTCCTCTTTTTAACCAATTTGAAGAGAGTTTTAGTTTTCTTTGATTTTTTTTTTAACTGTTTTACCTTCTGGGGGAACTATTCACATAGCTGTTTGTCATGGTGATCAATGGTGGCTGTTTAGCTAAGTTTAGCTGTGTTTTGTGGTATCTGCCACTCAGGCCTGCTTGGTTTAGTTGGCTCACTCTTGGCTAAGAAGTGGATGAGACGCTTGACTGCCTGGACTGGATGACAGCTGAATGACCCCTAGTCCCTGCAGCAGAGTTCCGTGAGTGTCAGTGCACGCTTGTAACATGTTCAAGACACACTGTCGATATTTGGCACACCAGAAAGTGAAGAAACTGCAGAAGTAAGAAGGCCCAACATCTATCTTTTCCTTACACCCTCCTTTGAAGGGATCATAAAACTAACCAAACCCTGGGATGGGTACTCTCTGTCTGGTTCCTTCAAAGGCTTTGAACTGAGCAGCTTTTCCTCACAGCTGTAGGGAAGGAAGGAAACAAGGGGATATCAAGCAGAACCTGAAAGAAGACCAGGAACTGCCCAGTGAGTTCTTCCCAGGTTAGTGTCATTGCACCCTTGTGTTCTACAAGCATTGTCTCCAATGACCATGCACGTATGCAAAGACGGTTTTCCCTGTATCGAGTAAAGTCTGAATTAGAAAAATAGACATGAGGGGTTGGGGATTTAGCTCAGTGGTAGAGCGCTTGCCTAGGAAGTGCAAGGCCCTGGGTTCGATCCCCAGCTCCAAAAAAAGAAAAAAGAAAAATAGACATGCTTTCCTTTTAGTAGCTTGTCTTTTGTCACAGTGGTTTTAGCCATGAATCTTGCCCTAAGTGAGAAAATGTTTTGTTTTTTGTTGTGTTTGCTTGGGTTTTTGTTTTGTTTTGTTTTGTTCTTTGTTTTTTCATACCTCATATACCTTTTGCTCTTTTGTTTGTTTGGTTGGGTTTTCTTTTTTGTTTGTTTGGTTTTGGTTTTGGTTTCTGGTGTTTGTTAAAGTGCTGTAGATTGTAGGTCCTCATATTTGCTAAACAAGAATCCTACCAGCAAGTTGCCACCTTTGCCGCAAGCCTATCCTTGTGATGAAGACCAGGTAGTTGTCACTTCTGGCATGTGGGACCTCAAGGTCAGCGAGAAGGAGCCTAGGGCCTCTGGAGGTATTTCCTGAGCAGTCGGGCCCCACACACGCACAGGACCTTCTAAATTCTCAGCAACATTCCAGAACCTCAAAACCCCCTTAGTAACTTCCCTGGGCTTTCCTTTCCCTTTGTTCATTATTGTTTGCACCAACACATAACTGTCACTGCGGCCGGAATGCTAAGTTGTTGTGGCACAACCTCCCATGGCCACCAAAACAATCTGAACAATATAGAAGAGCTCTGAACTCTGAAATCACAGCAGCTGCCCATGGAAGCGATCAGGAGACACAGGCAGGACAGGTCCATTAAACACTCTATGCAAATGGAGTTTTGAAGGGTACAGAACCCAATGAGCTCCAGGGTGGCTGTCTGGGAGTGGATCTCACCACGGCTGTTGGTTGCAGGATTACTAGAGCAGTAGACTGGTTGGGGTTAAGGTTAGCAGGGTAAATTAAAATGTCTCAATATCTGCACCTCTCTCCACCCTTTCTATCCTCCTGTTTCAGTCCTGAAAGCCCAGCTTCAGGCAGCAGAGCTTCAGGCCATTGCTCTAGGGTGGCTTTCAAATGCAAACTGGGCCCCCTGGGCCATCTCCAAGTTAAGTACCTTGTAGGATTGTTGTGTGGCCTGTTGCATTGGGCAGAAATTCTCCTCCTAGCTTAGCCTCCTAGCTTAGCAATTGCTTCTACCCAGGGCAGTTTCTGCCTTACTTCTCGACGTTGCACCTATCTTTAAAGTTGTGTTTGGACTTTTTAAAGAATAACTTTCAAAACTCTTTCTAAAGCGTTTTAGCGCCTGAAACATGAAAGTGTTCATTTTCATTTACTTATTTAATGATTCTTGCATGTTTGATTGTGTAAGAGCAATATTGAATGATTTTTCTCATCATTAAGTTTGCTTTTTAAATGTCTGCTTCCTTTAATGGTTGGCTATCTCTGACTCAATGTTAGACTTGTGAAT
Organism: Rattus rattus; assembly: GCF_011064425.1. Lineage (NCBI taxonomy): Eukaryota > Metazoa > Chordata > Mammalia > Rodentia > Muridae > Rattus > Rattus rattus. The sequence continues at coordinate 133,574,468 of NC_046159.1, forward strand.
TTAATTTAACCACGCTATTTTGCTCCCAAGGCTTTGTCCTGAGCTGTGATATGGAACCCTCATATCTACACGGGACTTGACTACAGCTGTGTAAGGGAGACACAAACCAACCTTTACCGTAAAGCTTTTCCCTATTGGTTCTTCACATTTACGGTGATGACCACGTACTTGTGAGCAGGGAATGCCCTGTGTGGGCATCTGCCTTCCAATTGGTTCTTTCGTGGTCAGACCTTGAGTAATTTTCTCCAGTGCTCTGTGAAAAGACCACTGTTCAGTGTAAGGCCGTGAGGTGACCTCTGTGTAAGTCCCCGGCTGCGCCCCACACTGTCCGCTCCTTATCACCACTCTGCCTTGTCCCCGAGATGTCTCAGCGTCCTGACACTCATCCATCTCCAGAGTGGCTCCAGGCTCATCCTGTATCCAATTCAACTTATGTGGGCTTTTAACTTCCTTTAAGTAAAGCTCACTTTGTATAATTTTCTATCTTTGGCAGGGACTCACTGCCCTTCACAGCCATTATTTCATACAGCTTGCTGTCCAGTTGAAGTATAGCTTGCTGTCCAGTTGAAGTTTAAGAAGGAGCAGTCCTTGTGTGCACATAATGACTGAAAGCAAAAGCTGAAATTTTCAGTGCTTCAATAGCCCCTGTGAATCTGAGCTCCTTTTTCCTTTCTCTGTACCTGATGTAAGACCTGCTTAGTATCATGCAACCTCCAACATGTCTCTGTGCACGAAGCTTGAGATGATTTTTTGGGAAAAAAAATGGCAGTAACAAGAGAAATTTTGAAAACCGAAATTTGGGGGCAGGGGGTAGAGAAATCTCGTTTTTAAAGTAAAATCAACATTTATTAAGGAAATACTAGACTTTGAGAGTGGTTCTCTCTGCACCAGGACAAAAAGGATGATTATCAGGGCCAACTCCTATCCCAGAGCAGGCTCCAGTGCGCATCTGACTGAAGAACGGTGGTTGCTCGCCTGCTCTCCCTGGACTCCAAACGGAGGCTGCGAGTAAAGAATTCTCCTTTTTAAAGTTAAATAAAAGTATCTTTGTGTGGGTGCTTTGCCTGCTCAGTTATCCATAGACCACTGGCATTCTTGGGGTCTCTAGAGGATAAAAGAGGGTTGCAGAATGGAGTTACACCATGAGCCACCATGCGGGATCTCTGGAAGAGCGTTTAGCTGCTCGTAACTGCTGAGCCATCTCTCCAGCCACACAAACTCCTCCCCACGGCCCAAAACGTTTATTCTGTGTGACTTTATTAAAAGTAGTAGGTAAACTGAACCAAACTTTTCATAACTTTTTTTTTCTTTCTAACTTGCTAAATAAAAACATGCAACTACATACAGTTTCTGGAGACAATACTGTTTATAAAGAGCAGTTTTCAGACAAGGCTCAGACGCTGTTTCCCTTTGTGTGTTCTCTGGACAGGCAGATGTGTACAGCCCCACCATCACTCCTCCTAGTTTGTCTCACTGCATAACAAATGCTTCTGGAATTGCTAACAACAAAAAGACCATTCTCCAACTCTCTTAATTTTATGATTCTTTGTAAAAGATCACCAAATCCTCACAAGAAAGAGATATTACCTGCTAATTCTTTCAGACGTTTGAAAGTTATTAAACCATTTCTAAATATCATTGCTTAGCTTTGTTCTTCAGTCCTGGTGTCCTTGCACATGACAGCCAGGACCAGTAGCCCTGAGCTAAACCCAGCCATGGTGGCAGAGTTTTCTGAGCATTTAATATGAGAGACCAACATCTAATAGTCAACAGAGGGGCAGGGAAAGCCCACCTTGGCTTGATGGAAAGTATGAGTGATATCCCTCCCTCCTCTGTCCTGTCCTCTGTCCTTTGCCTCTGGATTACCATTACCCAGGTTGGCTAAGGACTGCTGCCCGCGATGTCTGATCATCAAGCTAACAGCCATTGTTCACTTCTTGCTTTCCTTATAAATGATAGAGTTATGATGCAGATATGATTTCATAATATGTTGGAAAGTGAAACAAGAGGTCAGACCTACAATTAGAAATGGGCCATCACTGAAAGGGGGTAAAATGTATGACCTGATTAAACACCCCAGAGAATTACATGGGATCCTGAACATGTACTTTCATGCGGATGAATGCTGGCAAAGCGACTGTAACAAACCGCAGTCGTAGTGTCAGTGTGATAGTGCCACAGGTAATCGTGCATTCTGCTAAGGCTGAGGGCCTACGTTCAATCCCTGGGACCACTCCTACAAAATGTCCTCTGACTTCCACAGGCACACTGTAGAATTGCTTTTCTCTTGCTTATTCTGTTTCTGTATTTGTACATTAAATGCACTCTAGCATCTGTAAATAAATTAAATAAATAAACTGTAATAAAATGTTAGAATATAGCCAACTAGGTCTCAGACTAGGTTGACTGAACTCTTAAGTCTTAGCATAGACATCATGTGCGTACCTTTGTCTGCTCCTCTGATATACAAGCCCTGACAGTCCATTTCCTCTCTTGAGCCACTGGTGTTTAATAGCTGCCTGAATTTACTTCAACTGAATTATTTCACAGGAAACCATCAGAAGGTCATGGTGGACTATGTTTACTCTAGCAATTATTTTGATGTCCCTTTCTTAAACTGGACTTCCATTCAACAATCTTCTTTTCAAACATAATTAAGGCCCAAATCACTTCTAATTGGCATAAAAAGTCCTTTCATAATATGTAGTAAAAGAAACTAAGCTTGCAAGGATTTAAAGTTGACGCATATGGTTTTTAGGCACTCTGAAGTGATTTCTAGACAAAATCGGGTGCAATCTGAAGCTCCTTCCTGGCTAGGCAATAACCTGGAGAACTGTAGTGTAAAATCCCCCTGGGTGAGAACGAACTCCCTCGCACTAGTACATTCTCTGTGCCCAGAGGAAAGTCAGAGTGTGAAGGGGTGAATGAAGCCCAGGCAGAAACAGGAGGGAACAGAGAGCGTCCTGGGGGATCTGGCACATCAGTACCTGCCAGGACACCAACACTGGATGAACCTGGAGGATACCTTGTCCCGCTGCAGGCCTTGCTGGCCCTTGGCTGTTGCTTCAGTCTCTAAGGAGAAGGGACACCAGTCCTTACAGACAGGGGGCTTTACCGGCTTGGCAAGTGCCCCGCAAGAGGGTCCAGTGACGACTCCAACTGCACATCAGCACAAAAGGACACAGCTCACCAGTGAGCACATAACTGCAAAACAATCGGCAGCCCACACCTTGTTATTCTTGTTATTTTCCTCGCATTCTAAAATAATTAGGCCCCTGATGGAGTCTGCAGGGTGCCCTGCTGTTTTCCTCCCCCCGCGCGGCCTGAGGAGGGAGAGCCAGCCTCTTTCCTTGCCCTCCTCTTCTGGGTGTGCTATCTTCATCCAGAACTTGCTCCTGCTACCTTTGTTAATGCTGACTTTCCTTTCCTCAAATGCTGTGAGGATAAAATGTAAAAGCCAGACAATATTGTTACGTCTAGCGTGTAACAAAGGGAAATTCTTCTACCCAACTTCCACACCCTCCTGAGTCCTGCCCGCTCCCCTACTCTTAGCAACTCCCCCACACGTCACTTTCCTAACACGCAGGACAGAATAAATATTACTAGAATACAAGGCAGCATAACTACACTATGAGAGTTTTCCTTCTCCAACCAATTCTTGGGTATAATTATCTTTTGCTCTTCAGAGTTTTGGTAACTCTAAAGTTAGTAACTGCCTTTATTTTTTGGACAGCTTTCCATGTATTTTCAGTACCTCAGCTTTAGGCTTTGGAGAAGGATGACGAACCCCTTACTCTCCTGTAAGCTCCTGATGCTCAACCCCGTTAGACTTGTTGGTTTGTCTGCCTTCGTCTCCCTGATGCAGTCTTGATCTCAACCTGGACTCCAAGAGCTTTAGGGATTGAACGAAATAATCCCTAACCCACTATGATTTTGGGAACTCCCTTCATGCCTTGGCTGCCACTAGTCAGTGATCCATTTCCCCTTCTCATTCATTGTTCCCTTCATTCTGTGGTCTGTAGGCTTGTCATTCCCTGAGAAAGAGTAGGTAAAGATAATTGTTTAAAACACTGCACATGTGCTTTTTTCTTCCACTCATTCTTACAGTTGATAACACGGGTGTAGATTTCTAAGTTGAAAATCATTTTCAGGGTGTTAAGACTGCTGTTGTGCTTTTACGTTTCTGTGTTATTACTGAGAAATTCAGTGTCATCAGATTTACCAACCATGACTGTTTTTCCCTGAGTCCCCCAGTTCTCTTCAGCTCTGGTGCAATGGAATGCCACAAGGACAAGCCTTGGTGGACACTTTTCCCTTCTCTATAGACGACACGGAGAGGCCACATGTCCCATTCCTCTGCCTTGTAACCAGCCCCCTCCTCCCTTACCTCCAGGTCTTCCTGTGTCCTATTTGTCCCTGTTATCCCTGGGTGTGTTCAAATTTACACTTTTTATAAGGGATGGATTAGCAGCCATCTAAACAGTCTTGTTTCACATTAAACTTAACCTAGCCAACAACTTACTTTCAATTCAGTCCTGAGGTGTTATGGCTCAGGGCTGCAACATGCAAGTTCAGAGTTAAGAAGTAAACACCTTTCCGGACGGAACGGTCCCTATCTTTCTGCCCAGATGCTGTAGTGCTGGCCCCTTGCACAGCCTCAGTATCACCGGAAGTGATAAAGATACACCGATAAGTCAACACTTCCACCCAGTATCTAGGAGGAGGTTCATTTCTCTTGGACTCATGGAAAACAAGGATGGTTCTCATATGCATCCAAAGTTTATCGCTGTTCTGTAAGAATGATGCTCTTTGTAGCTTCTCACATCCCAGTTAAACACAAGCTTGGTACTAAATTAAGTAACTCTGACCTGTGGAGAAAAATGGGGACGGTGGGTGGGGTTACTTGTTTGCTTGTTTGTTTTGTTTTTGAGAAAAGCAACAGCATATTGTCAACATACCTGATAAATTCTTAAATTAAAGTACATGCAACCTCAGTTTTAGCAATATCAAAAATACTGAACACTGACTGGCATATATCTTATATTATTGAAAAATGTTCCTAAAAAAATTTTGTTTATTCTTGATCTTAGAGAATAAGCCATTGGTGTTCTGTTTAGGAAATTTTCCTTTGTGCCAATGTGTTCAAGGTACTTTGCCAAATTTTCTTCTATTAGATTCATCGTATCTGGTCTTATGTGGAGGTCCTTGATCCACTTGGACTTAAGTTTTGTACAAGGAGATAAGAATGGGTCAATTTGCATTCTTCTACATGCTGATTGCCAGTTGAACCAGCACCATTTGTTGAAAATGCTGTATTATTCCCACTGGATGGTTTTGCCATCACTGGAAGGGGCCCCCTGGTCATATGGAGGCTTGGTGACCCAGGGTAGGGGAATGCACTGAGACAGGAGTGGGTAGACAGGTGGGGGAGCACCCTCATAGAGGCAAGGTGGGGGGAGGGGATAAGGGGCTTGTGGAGGGGAAACTGGGATGGCAGATAACATGTTAAGTGTAAATAAATAAAATAAACAACAAAAATGAAAAAAATATTCTGCTTAGCCAAATATAATGGCTCAACCTGGCAACCCTAAAACTTGGGAGGATCATGGAAAGTTCAAGACCATTCTAGAAGCTACAAGTTCCACATCAGTGTGGGCTATAAAACTTTATATCAAACAAAAATAAATTTTAAAAAATTACTGGATGTAATTACTAAGACTAAAGTACTTATATATGTATGCATGCATGCATGTGTGAGTTCGTGTGTGTGTGTGTGTGCGTGTGTGTGTGTGTGTGTCTGTTTAAGAACTAACCAGTTTGGAGAGAAGAAAAATCAAAGTAGATGAAAATCAAAACATCTGGACTTCCATAATATATTAGGCAAGTCAATTGTATCAAGTAGTTAATCTATCAGAATCTTAGTTTCTTTAACTGAAAATCAAATTAATAATAGAACTGAAGTCCCATAAAATGTTTATAAGGCAGTATACAGTGTGTTTAATTTCATTAGTTAGAGAAGGCATTCTGAGTCCAAATACTAGACAAGTTGAGCAGCAGGACCACAAATTCAAACCCAACATGTGTACAAAGTAAAGTACAGGCACGCAGAGCCCACACAGGACGGCCCTGTGACAGAGGAAGGAAGAGAAGACCGAAGGCAGGGAGGGGAAAGGGTTTTCATACATGAGGCTCGTGGAAATGTGCTACGGCGCGTTAGGCAATCTCCACAGTCCTCTAGAATCTGATTATTCAGGTAACTCCGTGAGTCGTGCCGTAACATAAGTGTGTTAAGTAAAGCTGCTTACAGTTAAGTCTGACCTGTGAGTTCCATATTTAAAATGAACCCACTTCTTAAAAGGAACCTGTAATCCAAAGTCAATATGTATAGAACTCCTGTGGTTACTTCACAGCACAGACTTGCCAAAGATCTCGAGTTGCTTAAAGAGATTGTTTCTCAGTGAAATCTAGTGAGCTCAGTTTTCGACTTCTTGTGTCAGGTCTGGTGTATTTCTGCACTCAATGCTGCATCTCCCCATTTCCGTTTCCTGGTTTGTGAATTGGGACACGCAGTGTTGTGTCCAGTGTTCCTAGGAAATGAATGAAGGCTATGGTGCTCGCTGCAGGAGGGCTGTGCTCTGCTGACGGTGTTACACTCAGACACGAGCTTACAGTGTTGGTAGGGCTGCGTGTTACGGAAATTGACAGCTACACGAAATAAAGTACTAGCAAATCAAACACACAGTTTAGCAGTTGCACACACAATGATGCAATGACCAAAGTGCTGTGGCCTAAGTCCATAAACTCCCATGTTGCTTTTCTCCTATGAGCAGTGTTTCCATTATCAACGGAGCTCCAGAACACAACTAAAATCAAGACAGAAGTCTGCTTTAGTAAATGGGAGAGGTGCTCCTGATGAGTGGACGGACAGCAACGAAGAGGTCCTATTTAGGTAGAACCAAGAAAAGTGGATCTCAAATGCCTTCTAAGTGGCACTGTCTTTACTCTCCTTACTTAAGTTCCCATTGGTGAGAGCTGCCCTTTGTCCAAGCTCAAGGCAGTAAATACTGCATTTTTCTTGTTACATAAAGGAAAAATGACTATGGTTTATGAAAATATGAACTGCATTGGGCACATATTTCAGATTCAATTGCAAATCCCATAAACCCCTCAACCCCGATAAAAACTATCCATGTATTCACTCTGCCCCTTCTCAGTTTTCAGAAAGCTGTGATTGTGGGACACAAATCAAGGCAACATTGCGTCCAAATCCAGGGATCCCACACTCACACCCTATCACATGTGCACAGGACCTGTGGCAGTGAACAGACACAGGCGAAATGGACCTTCTGAGTAAGGCACATACTTAGGACCATACAAGACTGGGGCGCAGGATGAAATGTCATAAAATAAATAACGAAAATACCGTTTCTTTCAAATACTTGAGTAGTGACAGTTTTTTCTTGTCACTTCCAAGAGTTCAGCCAGAACTGCAACCTACGGTTCCCCTGACAAGAATCCTCACCGATGCTCGGCACGGAAGTTGCCTTGACTCAAATCCACGCTTTCGTTGTTTCCGCATTAGATTTTCAGCTCTGTTTCGTCGCAGCCGCGCTGTGTGCCCAGGCAGTTTGCAATGGAAGTTTATTTTAACAATATCACAGGATTGCAACTGCAGCCCTGCGGTCCTTCTTATCCAACACCCACAGCTACTACTGCTCCCAAGCCACACTCCTCTTTCATTAAGAGAGACACACAAGCAGAAGTGCTTGGGCACAACAAAGCCTGGTGTGTGGCTTCCTTAAGCTAGGAACCCAGGGTGGAGGCAGAGGTCACAAGCTCTACCAAATATATCCCTTTGCACTCATTCTGTGACAACTGTGCCCGGGAGAGGAAACAGGTCTGAGCTGGGCTTCTACTTTTCAAAGTCGCTCTCTCACTTAAAGCAGGGGTGCATGGGAGCTCCGGGGTGCTGGGTGCTGTTCTCCTGCCCTGCCAAATGTTCTGCTGCATGATTTTTCACAAAAGCCGGGCGAGGCTCTGAGTGTGGCCACACTGGGTTTTTAATCTCGACCATAATGGACAGAATTCTGGGTAGACTACTCCACTCACCCTGAAAGGTCACCTGCTTCATTCCCTGCCTCCAAGAGCTCTGTCAGTGTGGAGAAGACCTTCTTCCATCTTTTGGAGCTACACAATTGTCCTTGTCAGAGGAAACTGGGAAGTGGAACAATTACCAAAGAAGTAAGCTGAAGAATGTCTCCTCAATTAAACTGCCTGAGCAGAGGTCTAATTAAAAAGAAGCAGAGCCCCGAGTAGAAGTGCTTTTAGTGGGATTCAGGGTTTGTTCAAGTCACTGAAGTATGTTAGAAAAATTCTGTTTACATCCTGAAGAAACTCTGCTACTGTTCAAGTACTGGGTGACATGTCAATAAAGCTTTCTTACGTCTTTCACAGCACCGACTCTGTATCCTGCTGCTGAAGGCTAGAACATAATGTCTTATTCATTATTTCACTCTGAAAACAAAGTCACGATTCTGACCATCTATACATCATTTCATCACATAGGTGGCGCTGCTCAAAACCACAGTACTAGGCACAAAGCTCAAGTCAAGACAGCCTGCCTGGCTTGAGTTAGGTCCATCCTGAGCACTGACAAAAGGAATTAAAACTATAACTCTTAGGAAGTATTGCCGAAAAGCTTTCTCCTTATTCACTTAATATTTTAATGATGCCAGACCATGTGTGTATTTTTAAATTCCCTACAGGTTTCAAGAAAACTTTTCACACACTGGTAGTCTTGATATAAGCCCAGGAAAGGAAGAAATAAAATGTGCTGTGACGTGTGTGTGTGTGTGTGTGTGTGTGTGTGTGTGTGTGTGTGTGTGTGTATGTGTGCTTCTGTGTGTATTTATGTGTATTATGTATTTATGTGTGTGCATTTGAACATAGGCGTATGTGTGTGTGTGTGTGTATGTATGTAGTATCATCCTAGAAATTCCCTTATGATTCAATGATTTTTTTCCAAACCCCTTATTATTCTAAAGTTCTCCTGTGAACTGTATATTGACTTACATCTGAGCTCTCTACCTTACCCAATGTAACATCTAATACTAAGGGATTTCTAAATTGACTAGTTAGCGCTTTTCATTTGGTCCAAGATATCTCCTCTACTTAAAGCAACTAATAATAAATAGATCCACAGGGGAACAACACAGTTATTTCTCTTTAATCCAAGGGACAAGTTCCTGCACAGAGTGTCAGCCCTGGGCACGTGTACATTTAAGCAATAGCAAAAGGACTCAGGAACCGTAAACACACATGTCTAGACACATAGCAATAATTTTAAAAATAGATCATGAGTTGCAGAGCAGCAGAGACATAGAAAAAGCTAAAGGACAGAGTGAGTGTAGATTTGGTGCTGATGTATGACATTCTCAAAAAATATAAAGTTATTGAAATTCAATTAACAGCTTTCTCGCCATTATTTAAAGCATTCATTGAATGAGCCTCTTCCAAATTCCAAACATCAGTATCTCAATCCAGACTTGATAATATATGTTTCCAAATGTTCTCTGTAAATTACTACTCCTCAGAGCTAGTCACTGCTGCATGTAATTGGAAAATGTGATCACCCCTCCTTAACCAGAGCAAAAGTCATTCACACCCTGACCTATCAACACCTAAAGTGAAAACTGAGGCTAAAAGAGAAGCAAATGAAATAACTTGGAGAACAACTATTCAATATAATGAATTTCTCTACAGGAATATAACAAAAGGAATGGGAAAACGAATCAAATGGGGTTTGTAATACAGAAATTAGCCCAAGTGACTAAATAGATGGGCTAAAAGTAACCTTGAAGGGAACTATAAACAAATATGCTGACAGAGGAGTGCAAAGAAACAGGTCCAGGAGATGTCCCCCATGTTTTAGAAGTTACACAAGCCATCCTTTATTTCCTTAACGCATCTAAATTCATTTACCAGTCTCCTAGTGGGGTAAACGTCTCTCTTGCATTTATGAATTGAGTTCAAGGAAAACCCTTCTGCCATAACCAACATCCTGATGATGCAGCGGGATGTGGAGTATCCACTTCTGCACCGGAAGTGCAGCCACCAACATTTGACGTCAGGTCCCACTGAAAGCAAGGTGGGTACCACTAAGCCACACGGCGTGGATTCCCATGCTGACTTGGTTACTGTGCCAGTTTGTTTGGTCTCTGTCATTTTCTGTTTTGCTTAGTTGTCATTCTTGTTTCATTTTGTCTTTCTCCGGATTTCAGTAAAAGTCTGACTCGAGGCAGCATATCTAAAACCACAGTGGCTGGGTGACATCGAGTTTGAAGCTCCTCAGATTAGCTGAGTGGGAACCCCTGAACTTCTTGTGAGAAATAAAAAGTAAAAGAGCAGACAAAGCAAACAAACTGGGCCAGGAAGCCAAACATGTTCCTTAATTAAGCTTTCAATGGAGCTATAAACTCCTCTTCTTCTTGATCGTGAAGTCATTACACAATATATGTATCACACAGAGAGAAAGATCCAAATTCAAGGGGGTAAACAAAATTACTAACGTCATCAATTCTGTATATAATGTGAAGTGTTCTAAAGAATTTAGAACAGGCAAGGCTCTACCTGACTGGGAACGGCCTGTCTGAATGACACACATGAAGCCCAATTTCCATTTTGATTTGTCCTTTTGAAAATTAGATGCTGTCTAAGTTGATTTTTCCATTTTTAAATGATACTCCTAAATCAAATGCCTGTAGAAATACACAAGCTCCAATGCCAAGTCTACATAGATGGGTGATAAGCTGTGGGACTACAGTCGTTAACTGTCATCAGTGTGACGTCAGGCGGACCTTGTTATCACCTAGCAACTAGAATGTAGTGAGGTGGTGTGTGCAATATGCGCACACTGAGAAATGCAGCCAAATCAAATTGTAGAGGAGGAGTCATAGTAAGAAAAGCTTGTTATTTAGTAACACTGTAAGCTTCCCAGGGTCGCTACAAAGTCCATTCCATGGTGGGCTCTGGCATGGGAAGTAGTCAGTATCCGGGGACTGTGAATGTGCACTGGAGGGGTGAGTGACAAGTCGAGAGCATGAGCCCAGTGGCTGTAAACCTGGTCCTAGGTAAGGGAAGACAGGAAGGTAATTAACAAATTACTCAACTCCTAGCATCCTAATTTAACTACGCAGACAGGAACCTCCTAGAACACTAAAATTAAAGTCCTTTAACTCAGAAATTCACAGGCAGTAAAGATACCACAGCAAAAAGTCACTCTTTTAGAAACATAAAAGGTATATCAATCTTACCACATATTAGTGGGAAACCAGTATTGCTAAGATGAACAAGTGAGAGGACTAATATATCGGTCAAGCCTTTTGAAAACTTAATTTTTTACCATGGAGATATATTTGCACCCATCAGTTAGACAGAAATCTATGGGCAATAGACAACTACATAAAATATTTGGTATTTTATCCTGGAAAATGGTAGGTACTCAATAGGTGACATATGGAATAGATGTTAAATGTGTCAGGAAAATAAATGTCTTAAAGAATCAGAAACCTAATATGGGGTGTGTTGGAAAAGGTAATGACTTGAGTAGAAAATTATTCTGTGGTACAGTGAGAAGCAGGGCAAAACTGGTCAATGATAACCTAGGAGACATGATGATTTTAGAAATTCCTAAAGGCTAGACTTAAAGGCTATGATCAAACAGGCATGAGCGATTCATGAGGAATTATGAATTATGAATTCCTCATCATAATTGTTAATTATAAATTAGCAGTTTACTGGAAAACATCACTTCTAAGATGAGCTGCCTTTAAAGAGCCATATAAAGAACAGGCCAGAGGCATCGCCTACGTTGTTGTTGTCGTCATCGACAGAGTGCTGGATGCTAAGTGGCAGCAAGAGAGCGGTCAGAGCTGTTACACAGAAAGAGCTAACAGGGCTGATGAACTCCATGTCAAGGATGAGCGTGGAGAGTCACTGTGACGCTTCTGCCCCAGTTCTCAGAGGGGATGGGCAAGGGGGAGTCCAGCAGTGGGAAGCTGCAGAGAGACACACACAGCACATGCGCTGCTAGACTTCTAGTACCAAACATCCTCGGTCCCTGTGTGTACGCCACTTTCCAGTAGCCGGGTGGAGCATCAAACGTAGGCATGAACTCCACCTAAGAGACTGGAAAGGGAAGTTCAGCTAGGGAACGGCAGGGAGCCAGACCCTAAATAAGGGCTCACATCCCTCAGTCTCCTATGCCTGCAGCTCTTCCCCCAAAACAACTTTTCCGTTTTGCTTTTGTTTTTGTTCCGAGACTGGCAAGCCTGAATTCAATATCTTCCTGCCCTGCCTCCTGAAGGCTGGCACCGCCACAGCTGGCACCAAGAAACTTGGGTTGTTTCAACACCGTGACATCATAATCTTTGGAAATGGCCATTTAAGTGTCATAATTAACCTGCGTTTTCATTCAGAAAATACATTAGAACCTTATAAACCAGGCAGCATCTTAAGCTGTTCACCATTCCCCAAATCCTGAATCTTTCTGATTTTTTTCATGTACACAAATGAAGATTCCCCAGAGGCAACGGTCCAGGAGAAAACGTGGCTTGACTCTCAGTGTGGGGCTAAGGCTCCACATTCCCTTCGCTATCAAGTGTCTGCTTTGTGGAATCAACATGACAAGCACACACTGCTGTCTCACTGCTGACTGCATAGCTTTTCCACCCCCTCCCTTAGGTTTGGTTTTGTGATAACAAGAATTTTATTTGCTCTTCTTCAAATAAGTTTTTGCATCCATCTCGGCACAGATGGATCATGACCACTGCAACATTTTAATGAATGCCCCAACCCACCAGGTTTGCTCTTACATCAAGACTCTTCCAAGGCTTATGTTGAGCTGGAAGGGAAGAGCCTAAAGGCAAGAGACAATTCCCAGGCTTCTGCATCTCTCCGGAGTTGGAGTAATGAGAGCGTGACACAGAGCAGGCACCCCGGCACCCTGACAAGAGAGAGGAGTGGAGGCAGAGGAGATACTGCAGATGCAGGATTAATGGTTCTTGGCAACTGAGTGGACACACAAGGTGAGGGAGGAGGAGAGCTGGAAAGCGCCCCAGTGTTGCTCGATTACGTGTCCCTGGCTGTAGCTAATGCCAATTACTAAGACTGGGAACCTGAGAAGCACTGAGCTCTGGGCCGAAGGAGGCCTGACAGAACATCGCTTTCCACGTATCCAGCAGGAAGAGGGAGACTGAACGGCTCAAAATTCTATGACATAAGCCCCAAAATATGTCCATATCCTCACTGTTTCTCACACTCATATTTCAGGAATCAAAATCTATCAAATTATACAGCATATAAAATGTTCAGAGTATGAGGAAAAAGCACAAATGTAAAATATAATAGTAAAGTTTACTAAAGCAATAAGAACTTAATATTTTTGTGTCACTATTGAAAATAAGGAATTTATCCTTGAGCCAGGCACTGTATTAGCCAAAGTACACTCAATAAAAAGAAAGATTGAAACATGAATTGCACTGCTCTTTAGCATGTTTCTGTGCTTTTGAGATGGCTGATATTCTAGATTTTGAAGAAAAGAGACTTATCCACTTCCATCATGCTATTTAATAATAATTTAAAACCATTAGCTAATCTTTATTCTTCTAAGCTAGGAAAGAAACAAGCTCACCAAGCCCTATGCAAAAGGCATGGTAGATACATGTTCTTCGATAAGAATAGCATGCTAGTCTATTGATTATTATCAAATTACATATTGTGAGGGAAGTATTTCCCAAAGAAATTTCTTTATATATCATTAACACTGCAAATGCAAACCCTGTAACATGAAAAAGCTGAGCGAATTAAAACCTTTCTTGGTTTTATGAACTAATACTGATAGAAAGTATCTGAACGCACAATTTTCAGAATCATTAATGTCTTTCCGTACATTTTACAAATGCTATTGCTTTAGTCAATCATGAATGTTTAAATATTAATCATTCTGAACAGATACAACTTCTTTAAAATCTACAGGCTTCAGGTCAATCTGATGAGACAGATTGATATCATATTAAAACTATTCTGAGAAAGGAAAAGGAAAATCCTTTGATGCAAACCGCTGATGAAAATTGATAAAGCGACTGGCCTCCGGAATTCTGGGAGCAAAGTCACCAACTAGGGGTTCGGGATAGATAAAAGCCTAGCACTGTGAGAGTACTGGCAGTATAAACTTTGAGAAGCTCTCTAGGAAGAACCTAGAAATACCAAAGGAAGATCTGATCAAAGCTCTAGACATATCTAGAAATAACAAAGTTCTGGTCAACAGAGAAAAAGTCAAGCCAGAGAGCACTATTCAGCAAAGTCACAAATTTTCTTACAACCTACAATAGCCTTGAATGTGGCCCGATGTGTTTGCAAACCTGGACTCTACAGCAAATGTGTGAACATTTGTTTTCAAAGTCAACAACCTGCATAGGCTCTACCACCTCACAGCTGTCTCATGCACCCCTGGGTTTACTTTCTCCTCTATGGTGTCCAGTGTATATGGGCTTTGTTGAGATTTCTGATCCACATAGACTTAAATTATGTGAGGGTGATAAGCATGGATACATTTGCATTCTTCTATTTACAGACATCTAGTTTGACCAGAACTGTTTTTTGAAGACACTGTCTTTTTTATAATCTTCATAAAAAAAAAAGTATCTATATATGTATGGATTTATGTCTGGGTATTACATTTGATTCCATTGATCAGTGTGTCTGTTTGTATGCCAATACCATGTGGTTTTTATTTCTAGAGCTCTATGGAACAAGTTGAAATCAAGGATAATGAGACCCCCAGCAGTTATTTTGGTCTTCAAGGTTGTTTTAGCTGTCCAGAGTGTTTGGTTTTCCATATTAAGTTGAGAATTTTCCTTTCAATGTCTCTAAAAAATTGTGTTTATATTTCAACATGGATTGCGTTGAATCTATAGATTGCTTTTGGTAAGATGACCATTTCACTATGTTAATCCAACTGATTCATAACCAGGGGATATCTTCCCATCTTTTGATATCTTTCTCAAGTTCTCTTTAAAGAGTTGAAGGTTTGTTTGTTTGTTTGTTTGTTTGTTTGTTTTTTGAGGGGTCCATGCCAATTTATTGTTAAGACTTGAAATTTTTGTTGTACAAAGCTTGGTTAGGGTTACCCCTAACCATGATATTTCATATTGTTTGTGACAATTATGAATGGTGTTGTTTTCTGGTTTATTTCTCAGTCTGTACATATATACTTATATTTAGGATGGCTACTTTGTTTTGTTGTTAATCTTTTTCCAGCAACATCCCTGGAGAAAATCTCACCTGTGGAAATCCCCTAGTAGAATTTTCTGGGTCTCTTATGTATATTATCATATAATCTGCAAAAGGAGCCACTGGCTTCTTCCCTTCGGATCTGTATCTCGTTGATCTCCTTCAGGTCTCTTGCTGCTCTAGGTGAAACTTCAAGCACTGAATTAAATAGATATGGAGACAGTGGACAACCGGTTCTTGTTTCTGATTTTAGTGGAATTGCTCAGAAACTATGTGTAGATTTTGTATTTTTAATTTATTATTGTTATTAGGGGTGTGTGTATATATGTGTGTGTGCATGCAAGTGTACACTTAAAGACCTCAGGATACAACTTTTGGGACCCGGTTCTCTCCTTACATCATTAGATTCAGGTTGGAAACGAGGTCATTAGGCTAGCCAATCAACCACCTTTACGAGATGCATCACCTCAGTGGCCCCATGTGTGATCCCCACTCTTAATACATTTTTAACCAGTGAATTCATTCTCCCTTCTTACGTACCCTTCTGTACTTCCACCTGTTTCCATCCCCTCTGCCATGATTGCCTACTTTTTCATCTTACTTGTTCCAATTAATCCTATACAAGTCTGAAAAAGGAGTCTCCCTGGACTGCAGGCCAATTCTTGTCTTCCTGACGTTAAACCTTTGCTGACGTGCTCCTCCTTCACACGGGCAGAGGCAATGGACATGAAACACGTGAGTTGCACAGGTACTCACTAAACAGTAATGGCCTTACTCCAAATGCTTTTGTTTTGACATAAGTGGGCTTCTGTGTTGGGTTTTCCATTATTCCTTCTGCAGCTTCATCATCTGTGTACAAATAGCACATGTTCTGGTGACAAAACCAGAAGTCCTGTTCCTTAGCAACCATACCAAGGAGATCCTTTGGCTGAAGGGACTCTCCTACTCCCTAGCTACTTAAAAAACTTTATAATTTAATACGGAATGTTCAAAGCTATTAATTCTCATCCATAATCACATTCCCATTGAGGATCACGTTTGGTTGGGTTTTTGTTTGTTTGTTTAAGATAACAGATTAATTTCCCATTTTATAGGCAGAGGTAACAGATCTGGACCCGTTGCTGAATAAGAGCAAGAAAAGAGAGAGGATGAACTCTACCCAACCTACCATAAAACTACAGTGATCCAGATACCATGGGATTGTGCACGGAGAGGGCCCAGAGACAATAAACATAAATACACTCAACTACTCTTGACAGGGGAACAGAGGCAACACAAAGAGACACACCAGTCTTTTTAACAAAAAGTGCAAGAGTAAATGGATGTTGGATCTCCCTAGCAACACCCTCCACAAATAAGTGAGACAGACTTTACATTTTTCAAAATAACTACGTTGACAATAAACTGTGTTGAGGTAGCTTAAAATTAAAGCATAATACTCTTAGACAAATTGAGATGTGGCTGACACAGGATGCTCTCGGACTTCTCTGATCCAACTGGAAGGCACAAAACTTCAAAGAGATAATTAACTGATAAAATTAAAAACATCTGCTCTGTGAAAAATACTATGAAGAAATTAAAAGTCACAGTCGGGAAGAAAATATTTGAAGAAGTCATACCTAACAAAGAACATCTATCAAAAATACGTTTTTTTAAAAAAAATCACTTTAAAGTCAACAATAAAATAAGCAACTTGGAGAGATACAGAGACAGAGACAAAGAGAGAGAGAGAGAGAGAGAGAGAGAGAGAGAGAGAGAGAGAGAGAGAGAACGAGTCCGAATAAGGTAAGCAGATGGTGGATATGCAGGAGAAAAGCTGCTCCCCATCACAAGTGAACATTTAAACCACACCCCATACCTCTCCATTGGTAGAACAGCCAGAGTCACCACCTTTTGAGGACACTCAGAACATTTACTTGCTGCTAGTGCAGTTACTTGAGGAGAACCCTTACTTGGTCCCTTCAAACCCAATGACACAGTCACAAGATCTAGGAGTTGCAGCTTTTGTTATTCAGGCAAAGGAACTTTTGGTGGGGGTGCATATGAGAAGCTGCACAGAGGCTTGTAGAAGTTTAACTCAACTCAGAAGTAGCAAAGATGCCTGCTAATAGATATACAATAAACAAGCCATGGCACACCGAACATTAGACTGTCGTTCAGAATTGAATAGAAGTATTTGAATGAAGTGAACTAGTACGTCATGAAAAGACACTAAGGAAATCTAAATGTATATTCCTAAGAAAACACTCATATACTGTATGACTCCTAATAGGACATTCTGGAGAGGCAAATCTAGGGCAGTAAAAAGATCACTGGGTGTCAAGGGCTAGGGTGAGCAGGCAGGGCACAGGGTGGAGGTGGTTTAGGTTGGAAAGACAGGAGACAGAGTGGGAGTGGGGTTATGTCCCTGAGACTGTTCTGTGAGACACAGGAGATACAATGGCTGCTATGTGCCACTGCACTATGTCAAAGCCTGCAGAATGTTTTAACACCAAGAGAAACTCTGATACACAGGACTGACATGGGATCCTAATGATGTGCCTGCACAATTTCACTGAATAAAGAAAAAATAAAGATAGCACCACTCTGAGACGACTAGAAGTTGACAGGAGGGGTGGAGGGCTGAGCAGGAGAAGAAGACACAGGCGCTTCAACCTCCCACCAGGTTTTACTATAAACCTGAAACTGCTGTAAAAACAAACAAAAAAGCTAGTTTCAAGAATGGTCTTTTTTTTATATTTTTTTAACCTATTTCCCAAATCAGTTGTTTATGCTCTGGAAATAGAAGCTTACCTCTCCCAAAGTAAATAAACTGGAATGATACCATTAGAATTTAATTCCTGAAATTTAAAAAGAGGTTAATGTCCACGGGCTGGAAGTGAGCTTCTCTCTCTTATTCACCTCCATTCTCCTCTGTGTGTCTCCAGTGTGTCGAGGTTAGAAGTGACAGACCTAGACAGCTAGTGGTCGTCTGTCGGCGTGGAGCCTGACGAAGGGACCCCTGCAAGCGTCCAAAGGTGTCTGGCTCAGGGCAGGACCGATGCAGGGAATGAGGTGGCTACAGAGTGTTGATTCCTTGAGATAAAACAAGGAACGAAGACTTCACTGGGCCAAATGCTTACAGACCAAGGAAAGGGTGGAATGCATGCTGGAGAGGAACAGGACCAACAATTGCTTTTCATTAGAGGGAATGAACTTAATTAAGAACGGTTGATTATCATAAACAAGCAACTGAAACCTGGCTTCCAACAGGAAGAACAGAAGTTGGTAGCTCAGCTTTGGGGTCCTTTGCCAAGACTTAGGTAGTAGCAAATAAAAGCTAACTGTTGTCCCTGTAAACTGAATGGAGGATGGAAAGAATCCTTGGGATTCAACCCAACAACCTGGGTAGGTCCTCAGATTTTTTTTCTCACAAAAACACCTTAGAAAACATGAATATTCAAAAGAACATAAATCCCACATTCGAGAAAAGGATGTGCTTCTAGTGACATCAGCAAGCCAGAGCGGAGGCAGCAGCCCAGGTCAGCTATCACAGGAGATAAAGCACCACAGCCCCTCGGCAGGTCTTAAAGCAGCTTACCCCTCCAGTCGACACCTACCAGAACTTTCTGTAGACGCTCAGGATGGCACCTGCTCTCTCCACTTGACTCTGACCAGGTAAAGCATAGCACGTGTTGATTTTCCACATGAGTACCAGGTCACCCATTTCGCTAAGGTCCAACCCACGTCTGCTCGCCTTCAGCTCTTACCGCTTGCCCAGCATTGAACCACTGCTGCTTATGAGCACATCCGCTCAAGTCCAGCAACCACCGTTCAAGCCACATTCCTTCCACTACCAAAAATTTACTCAAACTATATCCAAAACAAGCAATGGCAGACTGCTAATAATACTGCCTAATTTTCTATATTGTCCTTAATCTTTCAGTCCATTTTCTCTTTTACTATTCTGTTTTATTCTCATTTGCATCTTTCAAACTGACAACAGAAAGTAGAAGTGGTACTCTTGATCTCGGTCTATTTTCCTTTTACATCACAATCATCTGCATCCGTAGATTAATGACAAAGCGAAGAAGGCGGGAGCCAACCCATGTGGAGGGAAAGCATTTGGTGGCCTCACTGTCAGTAAGCCGGAGCAAGAGGGATGAGGAAGGCATTTTCAGGGCTTGGCAAGAGAATTGTCACCGAAAATTAACTACAAGCAACCAAACAGCAGTGACCACACTCCAGGCCAAAAGCTTCCTTCTCACTTTTTTCCTCCTCAGTCTAACTTGGAGACGCAAAATCTCTGTGAAGTTATTTTTTCTTCTGAGAAGAGTGGAATCTAAATATTCCTCAAACTCATGTCTGAGTCATTAAATCCAACATCAGAATTACTTTAAACCCCATGCTAGTTAATGAACAAGAACCGCAGTTAGTGGCAGGATGAGGGGAGATCATTAAGCGGCAAAGTAGAATCAGGAGCAGGCAGTGAGAAGTCTGAAGTGGAATTTCGGTTTGGAAAGTACACCAGTTCATGGTTAGAAAGTTCAGGGTTAGAAAAGCACACGGTGCATGCATGAACGTCATAGTCTGTTTTATCCCAGTCCAAAATGATTTAGTTTTACAGAAAGTACAATCAAGGGTAGTCACTGAACTGCAGGTCTGGGGCCCAGCATGATTATTCAAGGAAAAACTAAGTCCCACAACTCTTCCTGCATCATCCTAATGATGTCCCAACTGCACCTGAGAAGGGAAAAGTCCGGGGAGAACTTAAGTCTACCCAGAATCACTGTGAAGTTACATTCCTTGAACCCACAGAGGCAGCTTCAGAGAATATGACTCTGTAGTTCATAGAATTCAGGACCCTTGTCTTTGAAGCCTTGCTTTGTGACTACACTAACTTTCCAAGCCTTTTACCTACACAGAGAGGAAATGATTTTTATTATTATTATTATTATTATTATTATTATTATTATTATTATTGTTTAAAACCATTGTTCATGCCTGTATTCGTACCACCCTAGAAACTAAAGCAGCAATGACAAGCTCAAGGCCAGTATCCCCTCTATAGTGAGACCTATGTCATGAAACAGATACAAGACAATAACAACATGATTGAAAGAAAAAATATATAGGAAATAGAATGTGTAAAACCTAGCTTAAAAATCCTATTCAACACTCTGGCATGAAGGCTTTAAAGGAAGAAGACAAGGATCTGTGAATCAGTCTCAGAACCAGGATCTCTTGCAGGGTGTGATGACTGGCCTGAGTTATGCAAGACATGGCCAAGGTCTCCCAGAATACATACCCCAGCCCCACCACCAACCCACCCTGTCTCGCCCAGCTCTTTCTCTGAGGGAACCCAGGAGACGCATTCTCAGAGGGGGCAAACAGTGGTCATGTGTCCCTCCCAGGGAATTTTACCCACAAAGGAAGAGACTGTGTGCAAACATCACAGAGGGTCCTCGGCTGCCAACCATCCAAGTGGGGGGCCTGCTGCAGACAATGAATTACTTGAGAGATTATCAACTTAACAAACCTATGCTCACACATAAAACTCTCCCCCATCACTTTCCCCAACCTGGACCCCAAATAAGGACCAACATCCTGCCTTTTCTGTAGCCAGGGCACTATGTAAACTTCTTTTAGTCTGATATTTTGTGTGGGTCCCCTGTGTATGCATGTAATTACAATGGCTGTAACTCCTGTTACTCTGTCTAGTGTCAGTTTATTTCATCAACTTAATCATCAAGTTCTCCCAGTGGAGAAAGTTGTCTCTCCCCTACAGGAAACATTTTTTTTTTCCAGCAAGAATGTTTACATATAACAGAACCCAGTACCTCTGAAATTAGAGTTAATCATCCAGAGTTTGTAGATTATTTCAATATGGAATTGATTTTAGTAAGTGGATGATGTTAAAGGAATTTGTCAGCGGCTCTCTCCTTCGTGTTAAACAACCTACTAACTAAACTGAGGACTAACACAATTCTTTGCTTTATGTCTGAATAATGAGGGGTTCCTATCACCTAACAATGTCAGTGAAGCACATAGGGAGAGACTGCATTATAATGGAGAGGCCTCTAAAGTGTGAACGCACCCAGAATATGCATTTTTTCAAGGTCACATAGGTGAAGTGGGGCTTTACCATGTAGGCTCATTTCCTTTAAGCAGCCTTTACTGGTACAGAAGCCTGAACCCAAAAACAGGATCACAGGATGCATTCTTAAACTCACTGGATGCAGCAAGGTCTGTTAATGAAGAAACCCATCTCTGTCCTAATCAACTATTACCAGCTTTGAAACCATAGGAATTCAATTAGTGAACTTAGGGTTTTAAGCCAAATTTTCAGAAAACATTTATATCACGGATGAACCTAACCATGATTATTTTCATTTCTCCATCTACTGCTGCATCTTCTGGACAAGCCAGAACTCACAGATAAGCTCCCTCCTGGATGGGAAGCACATGCTCACCTTCCTGACCTGCCCGGCGCCCACACCCACAGAGCCAGGCCTGGAAGCCAGGTAGAGTGTTAGGACTCTACCCCAGTGAGGAAATCTATAAACCTGTGATCCCACTCAAGTGCAGCCTGACCTGCTGTGTATTTTCAGTGTGTGGAGGGCCAATACAAAGAGGCTTCCCTTTCACACCATGCCATTTGAGTGTGCGAACATTAAAGTGATCCCTGCAGCTCAAATCCCAGAACTTGCACTGAAAATTATGTTTAAATAAACAGTCTTTTAAATTATTTCAATATGCTACCTAAAACGAAATGTAATATCTACAACAGCTTTGATGTTCTACAGGTCACTTCCAAGACTACAGTACTCAGGAAAAACACAGTGACCAAATTGACTCCTGTGGCAGTAAACCAAAGATTGCCAGTTACAGGAAAACTACAAACAAAAGAGTATTGAATGAGACAAAGCTCCTTCCTTGGTGAAGGGATCATTCAAGCAGCTAGGCAGAGTTCCACGTTCATAATCCCAGCACTCCAGATATACGATGGCAGAGTTGTCACTGTGAGTTCCAGGCCACTCAGGGTGACACAGTGAGGCCTACCTCAAACAAATAACATAGAGAGAGGAGAGAGGGAGAGGGAGAGAGGGAGAGAGGGAGAGAGAGAGAGAGAGAGATCAAATATGCGTTCATATTTTTAATATTCTGTATTATGGCTGGGGTAAGGGTACACGTGAGTGGACGTCAGAGGATAGTTTTCAGAAGTGGTTCTCTCCTTCTGAGGAAGGCTCCAGGGAGGCAACTCAGGACATAAGGCTTCTGTGGCATTCGCTTCACCCACTAAGCCATCTTGCTAGTACCACATTCATATTTTAGAATAATAATGTAATGAGTAAAGTAATGGGTTTTGGCAGAGCAAGCTATCAAAAAAAAAAAAAGAGCACGAAAATTCCAAAGAAATGAAAACATACTATTCTAAAATCTGCCAGATCATCATGCACACACAGTGTCAAAAGGAACACAGCCAGACATGAAATGAATCTGAGCTCGCTACAAGACTTTAGGTTGTGCCAGTACAGGTTTCCAGAAACATGGCTGAAATCCTCTCTCCTGGGACTGGGAGAGGATTTCTCTACATGACAGAGTCTTCACAGATTATAAACAGACACGGGATCATTCTAAAGTTCCTGGAGACTTGTCCGCTAATGTATGTCATGAC